>NW_026897280.1:0-292500 GCF_033153095.1 Gastrolobium bilobum | reverse complement strand
ATAACTGTCCACTCATGGTCGCTTTCTGAAAACTATGTCTTCAAGTGAATTTGAATGTCGCAGAGGTAACAAATTGGGGGGGGAAAAAATTAAAACTTGTGTTAGCCATTATTACAAACAGGTTGTGGAAGAGAATTATCATTGTAAAAAATAGAAAGAGGAGGAAGGGAACCTGAGGGAGGAGAATTGGGGAGTGTCAAGAAACCAAAAAAATAGTGTGTGGGGGAATCTGTTGCTGTAGCAAAAGCCATAATCATCCTTTGTGCATTGTTTCCAGCAGCTAGTGCTGATATAAACTCAGCCACATCTGGCTCTTTAGCCTTTTGACACTGAAGAAAAGAACCAAAATAATCAGATAACAAATATTGTTATGTGTATTACACAGAATGCTCTTCCTTCCTTGGCCATCTCTTGTTCAATTTCTTTATAAATATCCAAGAGTGCTTGGTAGTAAAATTTCATGCATTCTGGCAGAAATTCCGCTGATATCCAACCTAATAAAATGTCCATTGATTATAAAAAAATTCATCAAAAGGGTTAATTCATTGTCTTTAGATACTATTAACTAACTAGTGCTAGATATATAATTAATGTTACATACGGGTGAAGGAAATGCTCAAAAAGCCAAGCACAAAGAATGGAAACAGCTCGTTCAGGCAAGCCTCTTTGGGGTCTCCAAGCATTGGGCTGAATCATTCCAAGCTATTGTAGTGCCCTTTGTTGCCAGAGATGGTGAATCGATAGTCATTGTAAATTTGTAACAGAAAAGGATAGAAGGCACTAAGCCAGCCAATAAGGATTAATAGGCATTGCAATAAGGACTTTTACAATCCACCAATTACACCAACATATATACCATAGAAGCTTAACAAAATCATCAAAATAGAAATTGAAAGTACAATTATTTTTGAAACACAATTCAACTGAAAATAAACAATGGTCAATCAATATCAAGGGCAACTGAGGTCGAACAGGTAACATCTTGTTGGGAAATCATCTCTGCAAAAAACAAAATCTGATTAATTATTAAATCACAATATAATAAAAACATCTTAATTAATTTTATTATCTTACCTTCCTCAATTTTCTCAAGCTCCTCAAGGTCTTCATTTGAAAACTCCAAAAAAGGTGTTCGTTTTACCCAATCTTGTGTGCAGACAAGCGCTTCCATTGTTTTAGCTGTTAATCTACTAGGGTAAGGATCAAGTACCCTTCCTCCAGTGCTAAATGCTGACTCAGAGGCTACAATAGAGACAGGTATAGCTAACACATCTCTAGCAATGCTTGCAAGTATTGGAAATCGACTTGAATTAGCTTTCCACCAAGTTAAGATATCAAAATCTGAATAGTTCTCTATAGCTTCATCCAGGTACTTATTTAATTCAGATTTAGCATTTGATTTATGCCCAGTTGTTTGCTGAAAATGATTAACAAAATCATCATCATCATCATCGAACTGTGTTTCCTATGAATTATCTTGAGACACCCCTTCCTTGCCACTATATTCTTCAAAAATGGACTTCAAACGAAATTCTAACTTCTCTCTCAAGCAAGCTGCCTCACCACTATTAAAACTATCTTTAATAGACCAATGTAAGAAACTCATTTTGCACCTAAGATCCAGTACAACTGCAATTAGCAACAACATATTCAGATTATCGGGATTTCCCTAATACTTATCATATTTTTTCTTCATCCTTTGAGCCATCTCACTTACACTTGAATCATTGGACTTGCACATCTGTCGAATCTTCTTTCCAATTTTGAATACCTCTATCATATATCTATTACTGGTAACATAAGAAGTACCATAAACAGACAAAGTAACTCGATAGAAGATCTTTAAAAATGGCAAAATTAACCGAGCATAGAACTAGTCTTCATATGTAGGCACACCCTTGCCTTTTTCTAACTCATGATAATAATTCTTATCTTGCAATTCAAGCTGCTCAAATGCCCTTTCGTGCTTCACAGCTGCCTCTAACATAAGATAAGTTGAATTCCATCTAGTTTCAACATCTAAACTAGGTGCACCCTTGTATCAAATCTTTTGCTTTTCTGCACACGCCTTGAATTTTTCAAACCTGGATGGAGAAGATCTAATGTATTTAAATGCAGCATGGATTCTTAAAATGGAATCGTCTATATCTTTCAATCCTTCCTTCACTATTAGGTTCAAAATATGTGCAAAACACCTCATGTGAATATGATCTCCCTTCAAAAATAAGTTGCTCTGAAGCATTAAACTCTTCTTTAGGTTTTGAATCCCAGTATCATTCGATGAAGCATTGTCAACTGTCAAACTAAACACACGACCCCCAGTCATTCAAGCATGACAAAACAATTTTAGCCATAACTTCTCCAGAATGACTTTTGACTTGGCAAAAGTTTAAGATCTTCTTGTGCAACTTCCAATTTTTATCAACAAAGTGTGCAGTCAAACACATATAACACATATTTTGACATGATGTCCAAGTGTCTGTGGTGAGGAAAACTCTTGTACAATGCATAGCAAGAAACTTCTTCAACTTCACTTTTTCTACTTGCCATAATGTCAAAGCATCACGTGCCATTGTACTTCGTGAGGTAAGATTAAATTTTGAACTTACAATACTTATAAACCACCGAAAGTCTTCATTCTCAATAAATCGAAAAGGAAGCTCGGTAGCCACTGACATTTTCACAAGTGCATCTTGCCAAACTTGTTGGTCAAATCTAGCAACTGTCAAAGGGGAAGAACCAACATGTCCTTCTGTAGCTCCAATTGAGGATAAAGCTGATTTTCTCCTTTTGTTTTGATCTCTATCTGGATGATCCTTACACCTCTTCAAATGAATTCGCATAGAACTCGTTCCCTGATCACATTTGGTCGTACAACCACAATAATTGCAATTAGCTTTTTTATCCGAGTTAGGCTCCGAAAAGTGGTCCCAAACTTCTGATCGATTTTTGCGGTTATTAAATCGAGGCGGTAATGAGCTATTAGCGTTAGAGACAACTTGTGGAGTAGAAACTAGATGCTCTGCTGTCTCTGAGGTAAAAAATTCATGTTGAATACCTATTGATTTCATTCTGGTGTTTCACCTGAAAAAGAGATTGTCTAGTAAATTGGGCAAAAGAAAAAAGACATGGATAGTATAAGTAATATTCTGTTTGAGATACACATAGGATTGTTTGGTATAAAAAGTGTGCATTTGTGTAATAATGCACCGTAGCTAGAGCAATATACATGATGGCAAAGTTCATAAACCATAGCTGCATTAATGTCTCATATTTATATAAAGTTCATAAACATATAAAGAAATTTAATCTATATAATCATATTTAATCAGACCGACCTGTAGAAAACCAGAGTAAATGGAATGGATACAAGACCTTGGACTTGTTGGTAAAGAAGAAACTAGAGAAGCACGGATAGTAGTTGGAGAAGTTGTCGTGTACTGAATATGATACAATTCTGACAAAGTGACAAGCCAAGCTAATCCATCATGGTGTCTTGTTTGTTTGGTTCTGGTCTTTTTAGTTAGTTTCCTTTTATCTACGGAGACATAAACAACCACAACTTGATCATTGTAACTGAAAAGTCATTGTCGTAAATCAAGTCGAGGAGAAAACCATAGCTTGATCATTTTCAAAAATAAATAATTAAGAAACATAAAGCAGAATCTTATTTACAAGCTTTGATCCCTTCATCAAAAAAATATTGTTATAATACCTTCATCTCCATTTTCAAGAAAATGGAAATTGATGGAGCCTTAAATTACTTTCCTCCATAAAATGTTAGGTAACTTTTTGAATTTATAATACAATAATTGCAGCCGTATAAAAGGATATATAATTGCATAAAAACAAACCTGTACATAAGTGTTAGCTGCCGATACTATATGTACATTCTTTGGGCCAATGAAAGCTGAAAAAGGCATCAAAAGCAAAACCATCAGCTATACACTTGTCCATATGAAATAAGCATTGAAAACTCTAAAGGAAAACAAAGGAGTGTAGGAAATTCAAGTGTAAATGGAAGCGTGGTTGAAGAAGTCTCACATTGTCAAAGATGGAATAAAGTGAGTCTGTACAAGTAAAAAAGACTAACATAGACCCAATGCTTAAGGCCTTAAGGTTTTAGGCTTAAATGAGTGTTTAGTTTTTTTTTGGCAAGCACATTGTATATATCTCAAAGGTGTTCCCTCTGCCCTAAACGCAAGAACCATTCACAGGATATTAAAAAAAAATGTTTAACTAGGTTGTAGATTGTATTGTCACTCACCTTGATTCCAAGAAAGAGGATTCAGGTAAAGAGTTTTGCCATATGATTTTATATGAAAAGGGTCAATTTCCTTTGCCTCCCCATAAGCAATGGATGAACATCTAGGCCCTGCTCAGACCCCCCCAAGAATGTTTCATTTCAATCCTAATAATAACATATACTAACACATAGTGATTACAACATATTACAGGACCAACAAGTTACATCCTTTTCTGCATGTCACTACTATTTATATTCCACAACACAACAATAATCACAATAAGGAAAAGTGGCAAAATGAGAAAGATTAAGAAACCATCATAGTGAAAAGCCAATGACAAACCACCAAAATAAAAAACAAAATGGAACTAAAAGGAATTAATGAAAAATGCTTTTTAACCTCCATTGAGCCATAAAAACAAGGGGTTTGGAGTGAGGGTCTTCTTGAGCCTCATTGAACCAATAGAACAGTGACCTCCCAGCTTGGTCATTAACAGTGCCATAACCAGAATAGTGTTCAAAGCTGATGTTAAAGGTTTGACCTGGGAGCCAACCAACCCTGTCCAGGCGTTGTTGAAGAAATGGGTCAGTTGAATATGTTGACCATACCAAAAGACTAACCCATGTGGTGCCTATGGCTAAAGTTTGTAACCATCAAGAATGTGCCATTTTGCTGGACACCGAGTCTCTGTCTGAGTTTTTGGTTGAAGATAGAGATCTCATTCCATTACATTACATGTGCTTTATAGAAACTATTAAAATCATTATTTAATTTAAGCCAACATTATAATCTTAATTTTGAGGGTTATGCCATTGAGTGCGCTAACAACAACAATAAGATAAGTATTGATGAAATAAGATTATTTGTTTTTCCTTTTTTATTGGTAATATGTAATTTTTCATTTAATACTTTAATATTTTATTTTTCATTTAAGAAACAAGCGAAGGCATAATAAGCACATGATTACAGATAAGAAGCAGGGGGAAAGTTACAAAACCCGGAAGGTTGTAACAATCAACTCCACAGACAAAGAGTAGATATAAATAAATTATACAAAAAGCAAAAAAACCTCATAGGAAATAAATATAATGTAATTGAGGAGGGGGAATACAATAGAATCATAGTTACAAAAGTTCATAATGTTCCAAGATGAATGGGAAACAATAATCAATCTCAGAGTGACCCAGGTTACATAATGCACTTGAAAGTTATAATAAGTCATCCTAGCATTATTTCTTTCTTTCTTATTTACTAAAGCAAAGCTCTTTTTCAATTCCAAGTATTCCACTTAACATAATCATGAGAAGAAACAGATACATTGTCAATTTTCAGTTTGTTGAAAACATCCTGCAGAATTTTGTAATTCTGGATCATATCATACCCCGTCTTTGCATCAAAGCTCACCTAAAATAAAACCTGCATTGCAAAAATTAACCTTCATCAAATTTCTAATTAAAATTAAAATTAACCCATAATACCGAAACGCAACTGCACACACCCTTTATCCCTAAATCGAAGACTCCAAATCCAATCATAAAAATTTCAAAACCTTCATGCCACAAGTGCCCGTTAATAAATACCCTCTCTTAAGTGAGAAAAATAAAAATAAATAAATAAAATGAAGACCGCAAGCAAATCGCATAAACACAACGTAAAAAGAAAGAATAACAAAACCCTTAAAGAGGTTCATAGTTGATGATACATAGGAAAACACATCATTGAAACAAAAAAAAAAATATGAATCCAAAAACAGAGGTCGAGGAATAGTAATTACAAGAATCCCTAAATTACTAAGATTCAAAATAAACCAGATTCTCACCCAAAACGCTAAGCCACAAGCCACCAGTCACCGTTACCAATTCGATGAGAACAAGAAGCAAGATTCGATACTGAAGAGAAATGATTGAGACAGTGAAGTTAGGTTCATGAGCTGAAGAAAAATAGCCTTCGATGAGGAACGATGAGTTGTGTCACACAATGGGTTGGTTTGGTTCGACCTGATTAAAAATCAGTTTTGAAACGGGTCGTAATTGAATTATTTTAAATAATAGAACTGGTTCAACTTTCCGAACCGGTTAAAAAAAACCAGTTATTTCGGTTCAGTTTGGTGCGGTTCTTGATATGGTTCAGTTCTTTTGAATTTTTTGCACATCCCTAATTACAAGCTAAAAACAGTAAATGGAAACAAAGAAACTTAAAGAAAATACAGTTAAAATAGGGAGACTCAGAGTATGACATGAGGTCTTCTCCTCTGGTGCCAAAAACATCTCTTCATCATGCTCTTATTCTGAATTTAAGGTGTTTTTTCTTCCTTCAATCAATCTGATGCATTGATCTAATCTAACGGTTCATAGTGCCTTTAGCTCCTGGATATGGCCTTTCCAACTCAGCCCTTTTTGGAATATTCCAGTAGTTTTTCTTATTTTTTGATTGGTGGAGATTGATTGTTATAACACCTCGTAATATTATAAATGTATTATTATATATTAAATATGGTTTGAAGGGTAGGATTAGTGAAAATCCTGAGATTATGGTCAAATTGCAGGAAAAAGGTAAAATGGTAATTTACCAAACACGTATCCCTAGGCAAGAAAAATTGAGTAGAAGGTCTCAAATGGTAAAAATAATGTCGGAAATGGATTCAGGACGAAAAATCGAGTGGATAGGAAAGTTTCAAAAAAATTGATGAATAATGATTTTTCCGGTGTAAAATACTACGGTATAATTGTACTGATAAGTGCGAGATCAGTATTTTTAGGAAGTAAAAATATTATGTGATGTTATCAAAAAAAAATATTATGTGAATGAAAAAAATACGTAGGTTATGAATTTGTGAATTAAAATGAAGGATTTAAGAAAGTTAATTGACGAGTGAGACCCACTTAAGTGACTTAAGTGGTTAAAGAGACAAAGAAATCGGATTTTCACATTTCTCTCTCCTGTCTTTCTTCTTCCTCACGAGCTCCTCACCATGGAAATAGGGAAAGTGAGCTTGTCAAATTAAAACCTTGAGTTAGAGCCATTTTTGAGAGAAACTTCCAACTACAAAGTTGTCCCCCTTGATCTTGTGAGTGACTTTCATGTAGAGTGCACCTTGTGGGGGATCATTGTGTGAGGAGAAAACCCCAAAATACAGTCACAAAAATTTAGTGTCTTGGAGGGATTTTGGTGCTTTCTTGTGTTGATTGGTTGGTTGGAGATCATTCCCTTGGTCCCTTGGAAGGTATTGGTGGTAATTTTCCACACTCTCATTGAGTTGTATTGAAATCATGAATTGGATGAGGGTTTTGATTATGTATGATGAGTTGTGGTAGTTAGAAGCATTAAATGGTATGTCTCCTTTGGAATTAAATGCTTAGAATGATAAATAAAGATGATTAATGCAATAAAAATTATTGTGATTTGTAAATTTATAACTTAGTGAAATTTATGGTTGGAAAGTGTTGGAATTTCAATACTTTGTGAGATGCCATGATGATAGGATTGTGTAATTGAGTTGTGGAGTAATTGTATGAGCGAATTATAAAATTGTATGATGTGTAGAAGTGTTGGAATGAATTGAAAATCCTTTGGGACCCTAGCATGAAGAATTCGACCTATTGAGGTCATAAATGGTTTGATGATATAAAAGTGGTATAAAAGGTGTTGTATGATTGTGATTGGTGTTTAAATGGATGGTAGGTTGGTGTGATGTGTGGATTTGGATGGAAGAGCATTGGATATATATTTGTATGTGAGAATTCGACCTATAAAGGAAAGTGGAGGAAAATGGTGAGAAAAATATTGTAAAATCAATGGTTGGTGCCTTGGTGCATACATGGTTATGATGATGAGTTAGTTCAAGGATTAAAATGATTGAGATGGTTGAAGAAATGAAAAATAGCCTTTAGGCTTAAGAGGTCATGTTGGTTAATATTATTGCGAAGTAATTGATTATATGCAATTGGTTGTTGATCATTGTTGTTTGATCAATATAGGTTGCCTCTCACGGACGCGATAGAAACAGACTAAGCTTGGAGCTTACGTGTGGAGCATTGCTCTTAGAGTTGAGGTAAACTCTTGGTACTTGGGTTTTATCCCTTGTGTGTTCCGCCATACCTAGTGGAAGGTCGTGGTTTGGATTTTTTGCTCTTTGACTTTGTATGAAATGACATGTTCATGCATTATTGCTTGATTTTGTGACATGCTTGGAGTATGTTGTGTGATATATTTGTGATCTCTGGCCAGTAGATGTGTGTGGTTTGAACTTCCACTAGAGATATTCTTTGGGGACTCCGGTCGGGTTTTGCCGTGGGGCCGACTCTGGGAGCGGTACCAGGATGATCCAAACGTGGGACTTCCGCTGGATAGGGCTCATGAGGAGTTCCATTTGGGTTTTGCCAAGGGGTCATCTCATCCATGGGAGAGGCACCAGGAAGCTTCCCGGGAGTTATATGATGGGGTCCTTGAACGAAATCCTTGTGTGGATGTTCTTGGATGTGTGCCCAGTGTTGTGTGATATTTGTATGTTATGCATTTCATATTATGATCATTGTATGCACATTGAGTGAGCCATGGGGTGGAATGATCCTCTAGTATCCTTGGTTTACTGAGATATATTTGTATATCTCACCCCGCATTTGGGGACATCATTTCAAGTCATGTTGAGCATGGAGTATCTTCGGGCAAGAGGCCCGCTTGGAGGAGGAGTTGAGCATGAGGTGCATTTGGAGGGCATAACATATTGGAGGATTCCATTTGATGCACATAGCATAGTGTTTAATATTTTGGACTTAGGTTATAAACTTATTGCATGTGGATATTGCCATGCTTTTGTATGTTCATGACTATATGTAAGTCTTTCAAAATTGATGTATATTTATGCCTTTTGCTTATATTGATATTTTGGTGAGCATGAGACTTGTCCATGGCCACATATTGGTTTTGAGGCATTGGGACACTTAGTTTTGTAAATGAGCCATTTGATGTGTAAATGGTAAAGAATGGATGAATGTTGTAATTGAGACATTGTGTAATGAATATACATGATGGAAAGGCCTAGAGCCTACATTAGTACTTGTGTAAGTTGTATGTTGAGCATCCAAGTGTTAGGAGTAGAAAACATGAGCCACTTAGTGATTTAAAAGCTGTCAAAATGTGTTTCTGCAGTATAGGAATCGATTCTCACTTGAAAGGAATCGATTCCCGACATCACAGTGGCTGATTTTTGCGTCCCCTGCTTCAGGGAATCGATTCCTCAAAACAGAGGAGTCAAATTTTAGCTACTATGTGTTACTGTAGCTGCTGGGAATCGATTCCTGGCTGTTGGAAATCGATTCCCACTGTGAAATTTTGTTGAAAATGAGTCATTTTATAACCTAGAGTTAGTGGTATTACTTGGAGGGGTTATAATAAATAAGTTTTATGCTTCCGCGAGTTTTGCATTTACAATTATGGTGTTTTTTTTAATTTATTACGGATATGGTTAATGTTTAAAGGAAGGAATGTAATAAAAGAAAAAGTTTTACCGTAATTTAATTAACTCAATTACTGTGATTGTAACTGCGCTTAATACCATATGCAATGATAACATTATCGGTACGTAACGGGCTGTTACAATTGTGGTGGTATTGCGAATTGCACTGTATTTCCTCTCCACTAACTTCTTGCCACGTAAGGCACTGTTACCTTTTTGCAGACTGTAACATCCCCGTCTCGAGCCGGTTTAATTAACATGCATATGATACAAACAGAAACAACGAAAGACTTAACTAACCAAAATACGAGCTAACTTTTTCTTTTTATATTTTAATTCTTAGTCGGCAGAGACGAAAATCGGACAGAGTAACCTCTGTAATTCGGACAATTGAGGATTTTCCAATCCCACTCACAAGAATTCCTAATAGACAGTTTATACAACATATACATTAAAAAGTACCAGACATCCAAATATAATCATAAACCCATCCATGGGCACATGCATAGTTTGGCTCCGTGCCACTAATCTAACAGCATGCAATCCAATACGTAAAACATAACTGAATACTACATAGTCATATCCACATGCCTGAATACACAAATGTACATGCATCAAACTGAAGGACATGTACAAGACATATACAGGCCATATACAAAGTAAGGTATCCAACATCATGATCCATCAAATGCAGAAATACTAAATAACATAAGTGCACTCCAAAAGGTTAGTAGCCTACAGCTACTCAAAAACTGATCCGTCCCAACGCCTCAACCACGGGTCGCGTCCCTGCCTAGTGAGGACTCACCGGGAATCTGGGCACTTGAAATGATGTCCCCAAAGAGGGGTGAGGTAACATTCTCAATAAGCTCCAGGTTTATAGAGAATTCTCCATACCCCTGGCTCACTCCTGCATGAAAGTCAGATACAAAGTATACAATGCACATATAATAGATATCATAACAGAACAAAGCATATATCCATATCATATCAGAGTCGGGCACTGTCATTCCCAAGGGTGAACCCCAAGCGGAAATTAATGCACGTGTTCCCAAGGGAGGACCCCAAGCGGAACCAGAACATGTCAGAGGTGTACATCGTCAATCTCAGGGAAACCCCAAGAAGACATCAGTGTACTATACACCAATACAAAAATCATATCAGAACAAGTCATGTCATGTTATCAAATAACTTTATATGAATGCATCTATACAACGCATCTAAACAACAGTCATACAATCCAACCATAGTTCACTAACCATTGTGGAGCACTCAAGCAGGAAAAGACTCCTTAAACATAGAGCTTACCTCTTGAAGCTTTTTCAATCCGCTTACTTGTGACACAAGTTACTTCTATATATCTTCAAGAGATTCCGATCCTTTTCAGTCCCTAGGTACACCTAGAGAAAGAATCCAAAATACAAATCAATAAAATGCTATCATGCCTAGATTTTACATAAGACATACATTTTATCGCTTATTTTCGTTTCTTTACGTTTTTGCCAATCCTATGCCAATACACAAGTCTAGACCATTTCATATTCGTTAGCGTTCTTTACTTTAATCAAGTGTTCACTTGAGAATTTTCCACATAAATCATGCCATTTTTCTTCAAAAGGCCGTGGACATACCCTTAGGGAATCAACATATTTTTCACAATTTTTCAAGCCATTTCACTTCTTAACTCATCACTTTCATACATTGAAAAACCACACATTTTATTAAAATAAAATGTAACAAAATCTATTCCTAAAAACTCCTCTATAGTTCGAAATCTCCAAGGGAACTTCCAAGGATTCTTTTCTTTCTCAATTCATTTTCTTCACTTATCTTGTAACTTTTACATACATATGCATGCATCCACAAGGTTCCAATTTAATTTTTTTGGGACATCAAGTCCCTCCAAGGCCCATCATGGCCGTAAATGGTGCACAACACCATAGGATTTTTTCCACTTTAACATTCTTACTAATTCATCAAATTTATACCCAAACCCACATATTAAACCTTCCCAATACATAGAATAGAATTTTGCACATCCCACCCTAATTTACACTATGAAGGCCGAGGCATAGGGGGAGGTTCAATGGGATTTTTTTCCATTTTTAAACACCGTACAATGCTTAATTCACATTCTTATATCCAAAACACCAATAAACCATAATTAATTCAAATTTTAAAATCAAGACTTTCCCACCAAAACATACTCATAATTTTCAAAACATAAATCACAAGAATAAAACCATAGGATTAGAGATTTCTCACCTATAATTGCTATTCCAAGGTTCCATGAACAAAACCTAAGCTTTGCTCATCCAAAAGCCTCACTTTTCTTCAAGGGTGAATAATGTCATGAATTGGCGATGATGAATATCTCCCTTCACAAACAAAATCAACCCAAATGGAGGGGTGAAATGGCTTCCTTGGGTGATTTCCTATGAGTTTTGTGTAATGGATCAAAGGATTTGGATGAGTATTTAGGAAGAAATCAAAGGAAAATCAAACAAAAACCCTAGCTCCTTCCATGGTTGAAAGCTCGGCCAAGAGGAGAGAGAAGAGAGGATTTGTTGTGTGAATAGTGATTCACTTAAGTGACTAGACTATATAGACACATGTGACCTTTTAACGGATGTTTTTCTTTCGCATATTTTCATTTAAACTGACCCGTAAATAACTTAAAGCTACAGACATATTTTTATTTTTCTGAACTTATTTACATTAATTTTTATTTCCTAAGGAATCATATTCATAATTCACAGTATGGTTTCTGCACCATTTTTGACGAAAAGCACTGTGCACTAACTGTACTTCGTTTACTTACGAAACTTAAAACTTATGAACTTATCATTCTTGGGCCTATTGTGACTTGCTTGGCATATATTGGACTTTCTTATTCTTATTTCATCAATTATTCGCTTCTGGACTCTATCGGTTGCTTAAACAGCAGTACAAAATACCCGGTAAAAAACACTATTCACGTGATTTTCACGGAAAGTGCCAGACTGTACAATTTTTCGTTCTAAACTCATATTTGGCGTCAGAATTGTCAAATTACGTCTCTAACATCATTTTGCTCATTTAAGCTCTACCGGTTAATTCACAACACTGCAAATTATCCGGCAGAACGCACTGTTCATAACCTAGTCATGATTACAGTCAAAATACTCGAAATCACGCTCTGAATCTAATTATGGGATTTAAATCCTTAAATTAAATCTCTAATTAAGATTTACCAGTTATGGTCATTATATTCACCCCACATTTTAAGGATTTTGCCCACAAAATCAAACATGAAATACAACACATACCTAACGTCAAACTCAGGATACTGCTGAAGAATTTCATTCTCCCGCTCCCAAGTAGTGTCCTCAGGAGTCAATCCTTCCCATTGCACCTTGATCATGGGAATAGTGCTGTTTCTCAACACTTTTTCATCACGAGCTAGAACCTTCAACGGTCCCACAACAAATTTCAATTCTTTCCTTACTTCAATATCGTCCCGCTGAACAATGTGGGACGCATCAGGTACGAATTTGCGAAGCTGACTGATGTGAAAAATATTATGCAAATTTGACTGATGTGGAGGTAAGGCAAACTGTTATGCCACAGATCCGACCCTCTTTATAATCTAGTAGGGCCCAATGAACCTAGGACTCAACTTCCTCACTCCTAGAGCACGCCCAACACCTGTAGTCGGAGACACACAGACAAAAACATGATTCCCTTCAGAAAATTCAAGGGGTCGATGCTTTGCATCATAATAACTCTTTTGGCGGCTTTGAGCTTTCTTCAATCGATCCTTAATTATCATAATTTGATCGGTAGTCTCTTGGACCATATCAGACCCAAATAACTGCCTCTCACCAATTTCTGACCAACAAGTAGGCGCCCTGCACCTACGGCCATACAAAGCCTCATAGGGAGCCATACCCAAACTGGCATGATAACTATTATTGTAAGAAAATTCCACCAGAGGAAGATACTTATCCCATGCATTTCCTTGCTCTAAGGCACAAGCCCTCAACATATCCTCCAGGGTTTGAATAGTCCTCTCAGTCTGACCATCAGTCTGGGGATGATAAGCCTACTCAGCCTCAGCTGCGTACCGAATGCCTGTTGCACTGCATCCCAAAGTCGAGAAGTAAATTTAGGGTCCCGATCACTAATGATACTTCCAGGAACACCATGAAGTTTCACAATCTCCCTTACATATAACCGAGCCAACTGCTCTGTAGAGAAACTCGTTTTGACTGGTATGAAATGTGAAGACTTTGTCAATCTATCAACAACTACCCATATAGAATCAAAACCAGCCTGAGTTCTCGGTAATGCTAATACGAAATCCATAGAAATACTGACCCATTTCCATTCCGGAATATCCGAGGGCTGCAGTAATCCAGAAGGTCTCTGATGCTCAATCTTAATTTTCTGACATGTCAAACACTTATTCACAAACAGAGCAATATCTTTCTTCATTCTCGACCACCAGAAATTTTGTTTCAAGTCTTGGTAGCACCAAGATGGATAGTGTACTTACCCATATGGCCCTCAACCAATACCTCATCTACCATCTGACCCTTCGGAACAATGATATGATCTTTGTAAAATTTAAGACCGAACCTATATGTGGACACAAAGTCCTATTCTTTCATAGACTGGATCTCTTTATCAAGCAATTGAGCTTCTTTGATCCGCTCAACTAATGAGTTCTGGACTACCGTAGTAGTCAATAAATACGGACTATCTTCTGTATTCACAGGAATGCGGAGATCCCTGAATTTCTCAATCAAATTATACTCAGAAATCATCAAATTGGCCATACCAAGCGCCTTACTGATTAAAGCATCTGCTACTACATTGGCTTTACCAGGATGATATTCCAATTCAAAATCATAATCCTTCAGGAATTCCACCCATCGGCGTTGCCTCATATTCACCTCTTTCTGATCAAACAGATATTTCAAACTTTTGTGGTCACTGTAGACAATGAAATCGGCCCCGTATAAAAAGTGTCGCCAGATTTTCAATGCGAACACTACAGCTGCCAAGGGAACTTCCAACACTGCAAATTATGTCTCTAACATCATTTTGCTCATTTAAGCTCTACCGGTTAATTCACAAGACTGCAAATTATCCGGCAGAACGCACTGTTCATAACCTAGTCATGATTACAGTCAAAATACTCGAAATCACGCTTTGAATCTAATTATGGCATTTAAATTCTTATATTAAATCTATAATTAAGATTTACCAGTTAGGATCATTATACAGACAAGACAACTGGAATGTGGTTTTTTTCTCTCCTGGTTGCTTTTTCCTTTTTGCAATGTGTTTTGCCTCTATTGTCTCTTCCTCTATTTTAGCGATTGTTGGGTCATGAGAAGGTGGGCTAGCGTTGTATAAAATGGACCACTACATAATTAATCAAAAGTTGGTCAAAATATATGGTCTGGCTCCTTAATTTACGCGAATTTCCATTTTAGTGCATGGCTCTTGCCCAAAATGTAGAAAAAGTGCATTAGGCCATAAAAATGATTATAAACTATTAAAACGATCTTAAAAATGACTACAAAAACATATAGGATAGCTCCACACTTTTAGGATCTATCAACTACCCTAAAACTAAACATTGTTCATCCTCTAGCAATCCTTTTAAGTCTAAAGCCCTTAAAAATTCTTTTTCAATTCTTTTTCGGGAAGCAAAGACCACGTTGTTGTTGAATTGATAACAAGAAATAAACATAATAGTAATATATATTTTTATTATTGCAGGTGAACCTTCGATCCTAATTTTTTCATTGTCTTTTGTTCTTTTTTTAATTACTATTTTTTTAGCTTTACATTCCTAAACATCTAAATTTGATTAATTTATCAACTACATATGAATTATGTCTAGGGCTAGCAAGAATTATAAAATCCATCATTTTACCTCTTATTGACAGAGTGATTAGACTTGTACTCACTCTTCCAGTTTCTACAACAATTACTGAAAGAGCTTTCTCAGCAATGAAGATAATCATGAACAAGCTTCAAAATAGAATGGAAGACCAATTTCTTGATGATTCTTTGATTACATACATTGAAAAAGAAATTGTTTTGAGTTTTGCACGGATTCAATTATAGAAGAGTTTAACAATATGAAAACACGTAGACTAAGTGATCTTAATTTTTGTAATAAGTTTCTTTCAAAAAAATTTATATTAGGTCTATATTGTATTGTAAGTATTTTTATTTATAATATAATATTTTTAATTTTCACCCCTTATCATAAAAATTCTTGGATCTGTCACTAAATACTATTGATAAGTCTTATGATCTAAGAGACTCTATCGAGGTTCTAATTCGTAATAGAAAACTCAAACAATTCATTTGGGAATGTAAAAATGAGCCAAAAGGAAGGAAGCATGATAAAAGTTCAGATCAAGACAAGAATACTAAGGAAATTTTATGAGTATAAAAGGAGAAATTATAGACGCTAGGAGTATATAAGGGATAATCAGGATCACATTAGGTCAGTCCCTTGAGAAAAAAAGCATCAGTAAGAGGAACAACTCGCACAATAAGAGAATCCCAGTCATGCTTCCAGGATTCTCAATATGATTTCAAGATGTTTTGTAAAGGGAGGAGAATCTTACTCTTCTAGGAAGAGACATTTGAAATCCATAATGATAGTCTTAGCACACAAAGCCCATATACAATAAAAAAAAGACATTTCTAATAACTTTTGATGACAAAGATTATGGATATATTATTCAAGGGCATAATGACCCCTAGTGATAACAACCTTTATGGACAACTTGTAAGTTAAAAGAGTATTCGTTGACAATGAAAACTCTGTTTATATCATTTTTTGGGAAGCATTTATAAGAATGAAGTCCTTACCGTTATATTAGACCAAGAGCTAGATTAGAG
The DNA here is from genome assembly GCF_033153095.1 of Gastrolobium bilobum. NCBI lineage: Eukaryota > Viridiplantae > Streptophyta > Magnoliopsida > Fabales > Fabaceae > Gastrolobium > Gastrolobium bilobum. The sequence goes on along the minus strand of NW_026897280.1, from coordinate 275,886 downwards.
TTTTTATAATGTGAGCCTGAAATCTAAAGACACATCAACCCATATCTCAGGTCGAAACAATCATCCTGGGAAAGTTTCCAAGACAGAAGGAAAAGCCTTCATTCATATGACATATCTGGATGTACGGGAAGAACTGTGGGATGTAAGACCACATCCTCATGGAGAGGTTGAAGAACTTCAAGTTGGCCCATTGCCAGAAAATGTCACAAAGATTGGCAAACAACTTCCTCAAGAAGAAAATAAAAAATTAATCGAAACTTTGATGCTGAATAAGGACTTATTTGCATGGACGATCGTAGATAAGCCCAGGATTGATCCTAAGTTTTATTCACAGAACCTATCAATTGACCTAAAAGCCAACTATTCTATTGGCCTTTGAACAACAACAACAATTAGCCCCTGAACTACAACAAATTATTGATGTTGAGGTCAAAACTTCACTTAGATAAAAGTTATTAGGGAAATCAACTATTCTATATGGCTCTCAAATGTTGTCTTTGTAAAAAAAAAAGAGAGTAAAAAATTGAGGATGTGTGTGGACAATACTGATTCGAATAAATGTTAACTCTCCTAAAAGTGAGTTAATTTAGTAATTTTATGATAAATTAGCTGCATAAATTTCATATTTGTTGTCTTCTTTGCATGATATTTGAGCTAAATGTTGCATAATCAAGATTAAGTGCTTTGAGATGACTAAGTTTGGAAAATATGATAATTATCCTTGATTTTGTGTAAGAATAGATGACTGGTTGAGACTTTGTTTTTGTAGGAAAAATTGATGCCCGAGTGCTGTAGCAAAAAAGATGACAAGTGAAACAATGATTTAGCAATTAGGACAATATGACAACAAGGATGAGGGAATAATTCAAATTCAAATTTCAAAAGTTAGTTAAAGTTCCCAACAAAAGATAACTCACCAGCAAGCAAGGGATGATGACATTTTCTAATATTAAACTATATTTCAATTCCCAACAATCAAGGACAATAAGCTCTTACCATCTAAGCAAAAATATTTTCAAATTAATCAAGAGGATAAGACCATATTCGGTCAGGTATCAACAACCCAAGATAATTGGATAAGAGATAAGGATTGGATAAGAGATAAGGATAGGATAATGACGTAGCAGCATAATTCAAGGAATTTCACTCCCAAACTTGAGGATCAAGTAACCACATATTTTTCTTATTTAAGGAAGACTTTGCCAAAAATTCAAGCATGAAGATCAAAGGTCTGAGAGGACTCAAGGTAATTCTAGAGAGAGGGAGAAGTCCTCAAAAGTTGAAGTCAGAGAATAGCGTCTTGCTATAGCATCACTAAGAAGGAACCTAGTCGCAACAGAGTTTTGATGCAGCATTGTTTAGTTTTAGAATCTGTCTTAATATTTTCTTTTTTCTTTCTTTATTTCCATCGTGAACTAAATAACTTTTAGGTTGGGTGATAAAGTACCTATGCTATAATGTTGTAATGGATGCCAAAGTGTAGTTTTTGTTAATTTTCAATTAGTTATTCAATGAGAAATAACTTCATCTTATTCATGTGTGCATGTCGAGAGATACATATATGATATTGAGGAGGCTGGGGCCAAGATAACCGAATCCATACCCTTATTAAATAGTATGGATTAATTAGGTTAAAAAGATAACTTAATTAAGTTGTGGATAGAGAGATCATTCACACCACATAGCCTTAGAAGTTGAATTTAATAACTTCGGTAATTAATTTGGTCGTAAAGAATTTACAAAAAAAAATTGGTCATAAAGATGTGGGAATTAGTTATTGGATGTATATGTTAGGTTGGCGAGAGTCCCAACATACATTAGTGTTCGGTTACTAATTAGAAGTTAATAAAGTCTATGCTATAGCATCGTTATAGAATTATTATATCAGGGAAATTGACCGAAACCTATTTTACATCTTTCACTTTAATCAATCAGTTTAGTTTGCTATTTTCTTTAGTTTAATTAGTAGTTTACTTTAATTGTCTTTTACTTTACAAAAACATCCATAAATTTATTCCTTTTATCTAATTTCTTTACTTGAGTAATCTAAGCTTTATAAATCATCTCTGGGGGAACGATACTTGGACTCACATATCCATTTATTACTTGTGACATGTGCACTTGCGTATTTGTGTGATTATATTATTTGATTTCAAATTTCACAACAATAAAGCATGTCGAAAAGACTTTACCCCTTGCCAAATATTGATAAGTTGGTAGACAACTCCTTGAGATATCAAGTTCTTTCCTTTATGGACGCATACTCGGGATACAATCAGAACTCAATGCATAAAAAGGATGAAGAAAACACTATGTTTATAAAAAAGAAACTTATTTCTACAAATGATGTTGTTTACATTGAAAAATGCTGGTGCAAGTTACTAGCACATGATGAATAAAGTTTTTGACAAACAAATTGTCGTACTTTAGAAGTCTGTATTAATAATATGATTGTCGAGACTATTGAAACTCTGTGGTTTGTGGATAATTTGTCATAAGTATTTCAACTACTTTGCCTTTATAACATGCGTCTCAATCCAACTAAATGCGCATTTGGAGTCCCATGAGAAAATTTCTTAAGATTTATGCTCACGATAGAAGAATTGAAGCAAACCCTAACAAGTGAAAAGTCTTCTTGGATATAAACAACCCAAAGAATATGAAAGAAGTACAACAACCCACAGGATGTATCACGACATTAACAAGGTTTTTGTAGACATTAGTTTAGAAATCTCTTCCTATGTTCAAGCTATTGAGGAGGTTGTTAGAGAAATATAAAAAGTATTAATGTGCCTTCACTTGATAGTTTAAGCTTTTGGATGAAATGATTCTTTATATGGTATTAGAGCACATGAGACTAAGTGGTCATGAGTTCGATCTCCACCACCTCATTCTATTAATATAAATAATTAAATATTATGAAATTTTTTAGCACGTGTAGAGCTGGACTTGATGTATCATCCATCCTTCAATCCAAAGTCTATTGTGTGATAAGACATATTAAAGAAATATAAAAATTATTAATGGACATTCACTAAACAACTTAAACTTTTGTGTAAAATGGTTCTTTAAGGAGGCAAAACCAATTTGAGTGAAGTGATGAATGTGAACCCGCATTTTAAGAAATCAAAAACATTTGACCATACTAGTCCTAATGTAAGTCAGAACCAAAAGTATCTATAATAGGAGTGAATCTTCTTATGTGAAAAAGTGGTCATGTGATTATGTTATTTGATCACAATCACTCATTTAAAAAATATACATTTTTCTTTCTCTTATCTCATCATCAATGAGAGATTATGATCTAATAACATGATCACTGTTTCATATGAGAGATCCACTCCCACCTTTATAATACTCTATCTCGCCGTAAGCTCAGTTCTAATCAAAGAAACTAACTCTAATGAACAATTTATATATGTTGTGAGCAAGGCATTGCAAGGATAATGGAAATAATCATCATTATTTTTTTTAAAAAAATTGGTAAGTAATTTTTTTTATTCGATCGAGTCTTATTCTTGTACGATATATAAAATAATTAAGGATGAAATATTAGTAACATATTTTATTTTTATTTTTTTTCAAATTTCTTATATTTTATAAAATAGTGTAACTTTAGTACATGATTTGTGAAATTTTATTAAATAATTTTTGTACAGATTTCGTAGGATTTTATTAGATTATTAAAAAAAAAATAGATGTAATTACCCATATATCATCAACTCGTGGTCGTGGATACCTAAATCAATTTTCAAATTAAAATAATGAAAATAATTTATATCAATATAATTCATATAGAAACTGCCGAGCACTGTTATCCAAAAAAGAAAAAGAAAAAGGAAACTACCGAGCACTGTGATGTATAGTAAATGCGTTTCAGATAAAGAAGGCGTGCCTCATATTTAAAAAGGATTAATATTTTATCTATCGTAATATAATTTTATTTCTTATATGCATAAAAGTATTTGTGATTCATGTGGGGTGATATAAAGACTAAAGAGAGGAAAGAAAAAAAAATATAAACTTTATATATTTTTATGTGTATATAAAAAAATTATTTTCTATAATATAAAAAATAGAGAAAAGTTCATCAATGTCCCTGTGATTTGCTTCAGAATCACCTATGTCCCTGTGATTTTTTTTGTATCACATATGTCCTTGTGCTTTACAAAAGGGTATGTTTTTTATCACATATGTCCCTGTGGTTTTTTATTTTTTACAAAACATAGAGACATATATGATACAAAGAAAACTACAGAGCATAAGTAATTCTGAAGCAAACCACGTGGACATTGGTAAAATTTTACCTAAAAAATACTAATCCCTGTAACTAAATTTAGGCAGGAAGAAAGCCAAGAATATTTTTTTTCTAGAAAAAGCAAAAGGGATGCAGAGAGAACAGAGTAGGTTTTAATGATTTTTTTTTTAAAAATCAACTATACACCCAATTATCACACTTTTTTTTCTTAGTTTTTTAATTTTTATTTAAAATAAAATAATAATAATGATAATAAAATGTCATCTTATTTTTATTTTTTCAAAATTTTCACTCAAGAAATTTGAAAACTATTTGTTTTTTGGAAAATGACACTTACCTTCTTTTTTAAATATCTTATTTGAAAAATTGAAAGAAAGAATTTTATAAATTACATTTAGTATATATGATAGAGATTTGGCATGGATATCATTATCAACTATCTTTTTTTTTTTCTGGATAAAAGTTTCTATTTTTGTTTTAAGTAAAATATTGTACGAAAGCTGGAATTAACTTTATTAAAAATAAAATCAGTTAAAGAGATATTTTCTATGACTATGATCCTCTCATGCATCCAATTAGAAATGTTAAAATTTCTCAGTTATAAAGTTGGTTAGGGCTCTTAGTAACCTCTGATTGTGTGAACACAATGGTAATAAAAGAGTGTGTTTTCCTACTTGTGGTCCCCTTGAGAGCCACCCAACTCTAAAAAAAAATTATCAAACCCCTAAGCTCACGTGTAGGGTTCAATGCACTTACGGACCGTAATAATGTAAAAATTCATCATTAGCAGTGCAGAGATTGGTATTATGCGAAATCATTATAAATGACCTCAGAAAAAAGAAGTAATGGAAGGAGGATAGACTTGAATTGAAGGCTTGCAACATTGATGAAGTCATGACACTTGGCTTTGGTGTGGTTAAATGCCTAGCCTAACCTTTTTTCTTCCACAACTCATTACCCTGTGGGTCACCTTCAGATCTTTCTTTTGCCAATAGTTTCACACGCTCACCCATGATGAGTAGATATATAACTATGGGATGAAATTTCAAAGCCTTTCACGTGTGTTGGTCTTACTTTGTTTCTCACTGCTGAGTGATGCAATCATCTCCTACTTTCTTTCTCTTTTAATTTTAATTTTTTTTTTTGCCCTTTTGGTAAAAATAAAGATGGGTCATTACCACTCTGCATAATTGTAATTATTTTAGACAAGGTATATGATGATGGGTATTCATGAGTGCCAGTTATTTCTGTGGCCATGCAAATAAAAATAAAAAAAAATAAAAAACTGTTTTTACCTCTGCCATACACATTTATGAAGGAAACCATAAGCAACACTAGCCCCCCTTAAATCATGAAGACCCAAATTTTCAATAAATTATTAAATGGGGGTGACTCAATATTGCAGGGGGGGAAAGCAAAATGGTTATTTAAGAAGGGGTTTGAATGGATTACTAGGGGAAGAGTACCATTATTGTTGGGCCTTTGCCATCATTGTTTGTTTCTGACGAGATTTTATAACACCCTTTTATTATATTCATCCACGCATTTACGCCAATTTACTGCCTATATGTTTTGTGCTTATGGCTTTGCTTGGGGACATGTCCTTTTGCCTCCCTATATTTCTTTCACTGTGCCATTGTTATCATTATTATTATTGTTATTATTAACTTCTGAATTTGAATGGCATATGGGTTGTTGACTAAGCTAGCACATGTTAGGGTAGTGAACATGTTTGAACATATGATGGGATAGGAACTCATGAAGCCTAGAACTTTGGCTCAGCAGAGCTCATATTTGCAGAAAGGCTCTCACAAACTGAATAATAGACTCAAATATTTTCGGCCAGACTTCAAATTTCATCCAATTGGCCTAACTAAACTATGCAGAGCACGAGGAAATGGCTAGTTAGACACTATTGTTTTATGTTCCATTTGTTGGTAAAGTGAACAAAGCAACAAAGTTTAGAACTCACCTCAAATAATTAAGATCGGAAATAAATTTAGATACCTGTATTAGCTGTAGTCATAGATTTGGGTTTGTATTATACTATTTGTATAAGAAAATTATGAAAAATAAATAAGTGGAACCAATTTTTTTCTTTAGGATTGTTTGATTCTCGGGTTAAATTCTTCAAAAATTGATGAATTTAAACTTCCATACATTATGTTTTAAACTTCATTTGGAAAAAAAAAAAAACTTGACACAGTTCAATTTGTTGCAATACCTTCTTTATATAAAGAAAATACAAGGACGAAATTTGATTGACTTTTAGAGATGAGAAATAAAAACTGGGGTTTTCTTACTAGCAAAAAATAAAACATTAATTGTTTTGGCAAACTATTTACTTATATAACATGATTACTTTATGTGTTTAAGTGGCACATTATTTCATGCGCATTTTGTTGCAAAATTCATGCAATGCAAGACATGCATCAGGCTTTTTGCATTCAAGTTATACATGCCCCTAATACACATCTTGTAGAGTGTGACACATGACAATAACTTTCTACGCACATGGGATAATGTGCGGCTTAAACGCCTCGTGTGCATTTTAATTGCATTAGATACATAAACACTTTGCGAAAAAAAAATTAAAATCATGTTATGTTTCATTTTTAGCACTACAACTGTCAAAAAGCCAAAAAAACTGGAACCTCTTTGACTCTGTTTGTTTTCTAGTATTTGAACATAAACGCTAGTTATTAAATTTTAAAATGTAAAACACGTTTGTACAAGTATTAATACAGCATCTTCTGGTTATATATAAGTAAGTATGTAACCTTTAAGGACCAAAGGGTAACTTCAGAAAAGAGCTAGCCAATGGATTGAATCCTCATAATTAGACAACATAGAAGGATGCAAGCAAAGTCCTAAACAGGGGATTGAAACGAACGAGCTCTAAGGGGGGACACCTATGAACTTGTTGACAATTTTACTCACAAAAGGAAATTAGACACATCCAAAATACCCATCTGTCAACCATGATGTTTCACGTTATGCCACTCATAACCCATGAGGGAATTGGGGGATGGCTGGCCCCAACTCCTATTCCTTCAAAAACAATTATTTCAAGCTCATATCCTGAATTTGGCAAGAAAAAGAGTTCTTTACTTAAGATACTATAATTATTATGATTATAATAACGTAAAACAAAATACCATCAATATTTCAAAACACTTTTAATTTGTAATTAAATTGAGCCATTTTGGATACCCAGGGTACGTGAATGGAAATCTGATTAGGAGTAAGAATAGATTCTGAGAAGGAACTTGTACTAGAACAAGTTTGCTTTACTATAATGACAATGCATAACACCCTCCACATCCTTTTCTTTTTTCCCCTTTTTGTGGAACCCTTTTAATGATTTCACATTTGGTTTGTTAAAAAGCAATCCCCTAACCACATAAAAACAGAGAAAAAGAATATACGAGCAATTCTTGGCAAGTAATACAGCTAAGGGATTTTTGGCATCTCACATATATCTCATCCCTAGTACATACATGAAACAAAAAATTCGTATCGTTCCTAGAATGTAAAATGACAGAATATTAATTATGGGAAACAATGATAAACACAACTAGCTAAGTAGTGCCGTGTAGTGGAGACAAGTCCACAAACAAGTGGCAGTTTCTTAAACCCCTCTCTCAGGTATCAATGCACAAAAATCGTCATTTTCAACAAAAGGGAGAATAACACTACGGCAACGTGAATGATTACTGCCAACACTTCCCAACACATGAAAATTACAAAAACGAAAGTGAATATTATGGAGGCCTAAAAATAGAAGAACCACAGCATAAATAAGACAAAAGAGTAATTGATGATAGGAGGGAGGGGTAGTAAGGAGGGGTTGCTGATGGTGGTTTTGGACCTAATCCAAACCCATCATTGCAAAAATCTTGGGACGGCCTAGCTTATCATCATTTTAGAAACTCTAACTGAAAGCCCCCATTATTGTTCCTCTCATGTCCATTATGCCCCATTTTTATTCCCTCTGTGCCCTCTCACCACGTACAAATATACAACCAACCCTTAGAAAAAAGGGTTAACTAAGTATATTTTCAAATTGCTTATAGCAAATATTTATACTTATCATCCCTCAACAAGTGAAGTTTTATGCATAATATGTATCAATGTACCCTCAATAATAAAAAATAAGGTAAAGCATCATCATTGGCATGACGCCATAACCATCATCATAGAACCGAAACATAAAATCTTTTAGGCTACTAACCGGCCGCCTTCTATGCTTACACATGCATGATTGTTGTGTCAGAGAGAGGAGGGGCACGTCCCCCCACCCATATGTCTCTCTTTTCATCCTTTGTGTTTGTGCTCTTCCTCTCTCTCTCTCTTCACTTTTCCTCTATAAATTAACACCCCATTTGTTCCCTTTGTCCCTCACTTCCCATTCTCAATCTCTCCTTTTTTCCCTTCCCATTCTTAATCTCTACTTCTTCTTCTTCCAGAATTCAGATTTTGCTTCCATCTCTTGAGCCAACTTATTTCTAAAGGTGAAACATTTGTTTGCAAAGTTCAAGAGAGAAAGACAAGAGGACCCCACCTCTATCTCTCTCTTATGTTGTTTCATTTTCTTCCTTAAAGAAACGTAGGCATGGTGTTGTAGATTGAGACCCATTTGAGGCTATTACTAAGTAGTATTTGGTTTAAACTTGATTCCATATATCTAAGGCCAAATCACCTTTACTCTGTCTCTAGTTTGCTTCTTCTACGTTAAGGTTGTTACATAGTTTTAGGTACCTTAGTTGCACTCCACCTTGTTTTGTGGAAGGAAAGTTTGCCTTTCAGAACTTTTTCTCAGTGGATTCTGTTTCATTTATTTTCCCTTTAATTTTATTTCATTATAATAATAATAATAATGAAAAAACCCTCAATGGTTTCTTTGTCTTTCTCTAGCTATAACCTCTCATTTGTTATAATTATTTTTTTCTATTTTACTTTTGGTAACTTTTGGCTCTACTGATGATATTAAATTATTTTATTTTATTTTTTGAATGCCTCTTATATGCTTGGAACATCAAGAACTGTGTTTATACATAGACAAACAAACACACAGAAGATCTTGGTACGAAGCTTGTCTCTTTTACGTAGGACCTTTATCCTTTTCTTCCATCTTGGGATAGCCGAAAGAAACCATTTTTTTTTTTTGTTCTTTCTGCTTTCAAGTGAGTGCAGGTTTGGACAAACTGTTATTCCTCTCTGTATCTCCTTCTTTATAGTTATTTCCAGACAACCCCATATGCTCTATTTATTTGATAGGGTGGTCCATAAGACTCAATTGTTCTGGCCTCCACCTACTATGCTTTTCCCTGTTGTTATTGGCTTCTTCGTTCAAGTGTCATAATTATATCTACCAAAGCAATTCATAAAGCAACACATTCAGCTTGTGTATAATTTTTTTTTTTTTTTTTTGTCCCCTTTGGTTTTCAATCAGTTATTAATGTGGTTCAGTTTCTTTCTTGTTTTCTTACTTTATTTCCATACTCACCCTCACTTCTATTTATTTTTTTTACCCCATTAAGTTTTTTTCAATCATATATAATATATCTTTATATTGGATTCATTTGTTGTATTATATAGTGTCTGGAATAGTTAATAATATTTATCTGAAGATTCTACTTGTATTGATTCCAATTCATTTCTGGTTTCAGATTCACTGCAGATAGTTCTGAGATTTGTTTAAGAGTCATGGAAAGGTTGAACTCAAAGCTTTACTTGCAGAACTGTTACATAATGAAAGAGAATGAGAGGCTAAGGAAGAAAGCTCAGATTCTTAATCAAGAGAATCAGGCACTGCTTTCTGAGCTCAAACAGAAGCTCTCAAAGGGTAGTCAGAAATCCAATGCATCAACAAACACCATTCTTGACCTTGGACTCAGCTCAAGTTCAAGTCAAAATCCTTCTAGTTCCGGCAATTAATCTGCTTAGTGAAAAGAAGCATCTTGACCCCACTAGTGACTCTATTTTAATTTTTTTTTAACCTTTTTGTGTAAAACCAATGTCAGCACTAGTAGTTGTAGTCTCTGTTCCATAGGACAATACTAGCAATCCTCTACCAGGGTACTTTTTCTTCCATTTCCATGTTTCATCACATCTTCTTTTTTTTGGGGGGGTTTAGATATGAATTTCTGAACTAGAAGGTTGTATGATGTATCAAGCCTATGTATTAGAAAGGAATATAAAGTTATTATATGTTTAGCTCTCATTGCCACTGCCTCCGTGATTATGAAAAACTATACACTAACATAATTAACATAAATTCTAACCCAATTTGGAATGCATGAATTGGGATTACCTAAATCGAAAAAGGGTAAGTGGATTCTATTAAAATATCTATGAACCTCACCCGTGATAGTCTCTTGATCTTCTGAAAGGATAAGGATTCTAGTGTACTAGCCCAATGTTCCAAATAAATAAATAAAAGTTCATGAAAATAAAATCGTTTGCTCAGTGAGTATTGAAAAGTGACAAAAAAGGGGGGGGGGGGGGGGGGGGGGGGGGGGGGGGGGGTCATATTTACTAATTAGATGACAATTTGATTTTTTTTTTTTTTTTTTTTGAGTTATCTCATACTAATTATTTTTTTGAGACAGTTGACTTCACGTGATATCTTCACAAACTTTGACTCTTTAAGCTAGCGATAAGACTAATTTTGAGTGAGGGGCGAATCAACCGATCAAGGATAAAAATATTTGACATATAGGAATCGAATCTAGACTCTTTTCTTTTTACTTACCCAACTCCGTTATTACCAAACTAGCTATTACCGTTGCTAATGAAAATTTGAAATTGAAAACGAAGGATGACGGGTAGGGCTTATCATTCAGATTCTGTTTGAAGAGAGGATCTAATGAGAAGATAAGCCATCAAAAGATTCATGAATAAAAGTCAATGAGGATTCATTAGAGTGGGTGACGAATAAGCGATGAAGTAACCCACAGAATTATCAAACTCTGGGACATCACATTGTCAATGGCATCGTGGCATATCAGTATGGTTGACTTGGGAATCAAATCACTTGTACTTTTTATATTTTTTAATTCAAAAGATAATATTTTAAAAAATTAGTAATTACATGAGAAAATATTATTACATAAAAAATTGTTTTGCTTAATTATTAATTTTTAATTAGAGGAATAAGAAAAGATATCCCATTGGCTATTTCTTTTTTGAAAAAGGGTGCTGATGGTGTTATAAAGTAATTGTCAGATTTTTATTTTAGCACAAGTTGAAATTTATAATCTCATGTATCTTATTTAAGTTTTTTTACGAATAGACCTATTCCTAATGGCTTAACTATATCAAATTTAAGTTTTAAAAATTATTTGATTATATGATTATATACATATATATATATATGAAAAATGTTTATCCTTTTAAAGAATATATGATTGTGTCATTTTAAGTGAGAGAAAAACACAACCTAGTATTTTTTTATTTTAAATTTAAATTTAAAAAAAAACCCACTTTCTCTCATGATTTTCATTGTTGGTGTCTTTCTCTCACTTAAAATGACATAACTCTACTATTTATAAGGATAAACACTAAATCCATATATATATATATATATATATATATATATATGATAGGTTATTTTGCCTACTCCCAATTTGTCTACATTTGCTTACCCCTTTCATTACCGTTCGATTACGATCTCATCCAACGGTCAATATTTGCAATATAAAATAAACATTTTTTCTCCTTTCTTTCTTTTTTCTCCTCACTTCCTCACGCATCTTTTCTCTCTCCTTAGTTTTCTCTCTTCCTCGGTGGTCAATTTTGAAACCTTACGGTACTCGATCAAAAAAGAATAAAAAGCATATACCATCGACAACCATCAATTTTGAAACCTCACCTCTTCCAAAACCTCAAAATTCCCACTGTCCATAATTCGATTTCCCAAAGATAATATGAATACCTATTTTTTTTCCAAAGATAATAAGATCTATCAGGAGCATCAAGTGCCATGGACACGCCAACACCCATTGCAGCGGTTGTATAAAAGCAGCACCTCACGTTTGGTGCCCTAATTCGCAAATCCAATTCTCGATTTACCACCAAAAATTGTCACTAGAAGAAAGCAGAAGCAGAGTTTCATTTTCGTCAACTCTCTTCCTTATACTGTTAAGTAATTACTTGTTGCGAAAAATTTACTGTTATTTAATTCAATTGAAGATCACATCTTGCTGTAAACATATACTGTTAAGTAATTACTTGTTGCGAAAAATAAAAATCAGACCACAAATGTGTAGACAAAAATGTGGACGGACGCAGAGGTGCCAATGGAAGATAATATGAATAGGTATACTACTATAGCTACTAATAATAGTACCTAATTAGATGTGAAATTCCCATAATTTTTTTCGTTCCAAACAGGTTTTGATCTTTGGGAAATCGAATTATGGATAGTGGAGATTTTGAGATTTTGGAGGAAGTGAGGTTTCAAAATTGATGGTTGTCGATGGTATGTGCTTTTTGTTCTTTTTTGATCGAGTACCGTAAGGTTTCAAAATTGACTGTCGAGGAAGAGAGAAAGCTAAGGAGAGAGAAAGGGTGCGTGAGGAAGTGAGGAGAAATAAGAAAGAAAGGAGAAAAAAAGTTTATTTTATATTACAAATATTGATCGTTGGATGAGATCGTAATCGAACGGTAATGAAAGGGGTAGGCAAAGGTAGACAAATTGGGAGTAGGAAAAATAACCTATCCCATATATATAGGTAAAATCATTTCTGCAGCCGCATTACGTACAGCAACGACAGGTGTATGGTTATGATTTTCTACATTTAATGCTTTCATCCTTTATATGGTTATGATTCCCCGCATTTAATGCTTTCAAGTATATATATGGCAAGTATTTGATTGTTGTACGTATAGTAGCTGAAGATATGTAAACCCCATATATATATGGCTTATCGTTTCTCAAGTTGCTTGAGATACTTGCTACTAAATCATAACCGCACAAAGATGGATCAATAGTGATAAAGGAAGAGATAAAAAGTGAATTATAACCATTTAAAGGTGAATCAATTAATATAAGAAAATAAATAAACAAAACGACGTAGTTTTTGGGTGGACGGAGATAAATATATCTTAAGCTGTTTGAGAAATATTTTTCTCATATATATATAGTTTGACACCAGATCCTAACCTTTAATTTTTGTCAATCAATGGTTATAATTTATTGGGTCAAACTTATTAATTAATTAGTAATTCGCAATAAATTATAATCATTGATTGGGGGATATCAATTGTTAGAATCTGGTGTCAAACTAAAAAGTTTGATACCAGTGTCAAATGATCTTATCCCACACACACACATATATATATATATGTGAGACATGATCATTTGACACCTCATATGAGAGTTGTTGATATTAACTTAACAAATGCGGAAGCTAACTGGTCAACTTTTTCTTATTTTTATGTATTACAAATGTTATCACTTCCATGGCCAAAATAAAACGGACGGCATTTCATCTGTATTTTGGACCATTGGGGACATTTCCCACCATGACAATTTTCACCTAATTAACAGTTTAAACATATCTCAACCACAACACAACATAGATGAAACATATTACCCAGCCATACTTGGCCTAGGCTATCTCATACCCATCGAGTCTCAAAATAATGTCCATGATGTTACTTATATAATTACATCAAATAAATAAAAGAGATGCAATTAATTAAGTAACATAGATCTGGGTGTACATCACTGATGACATATACAAACTACCAATATGGCATAAACTCCCCTATGCTCTCCAAAAAGAATCACATGACATATACAACTCAAAATAATAACATGTCAAAATAGCAAATTAATCCTGACTATCAGGTCAGGTAATATCTATCCCCGGGCCTCTTGGCACACGATGCTTCAACACCATCAGCTTCTATACCTGAAATGGTAATCTCCATAATGTTGGGTGAGATAATATAATTACCTCAGTAAGCTATGAACCCTTGGAGGGCTCCTCCACCCCTAAGCTCACTCCTGGTATAACCACAGTATAAAATTCATGCATGCATCAGAATATGTATATCAATGCAGTGTGCAGATAATAAATCATAATGGCCAGAGAATAAAATATGTATGCATTACGCAAGGTAACTCATCCTGCAACATACCTGTACAAGGTAATTCATCATGTACTACGCATAAGGCAACTCTTCTTATACATGCATGCATCAGAATATGTATATCAATGCAGTGTGCAGATAATAAATCATAATGGCCAGAGAATAAAATATGTATGCATTATGCAAGGTAACTCATCCTGCAACATACCTGTACAAGGTAACTCATCATGTACTACGCATAAGGCAACTCTTCTTATGTGGCACACAAACATACATACATATACATGCACCATATAACAGTTCATATCCACATACCATATGAAAGAACCACCCTCCCTTGGAGTTTGGTGGAACAAATGGGGGATTAACCCAAAGAAGAGAAAGATTACCTAGAATAGCTCTCAAACCTAGCCTCCTCCAAGTCAAGTAAGGTCCACGAGCCAACAAAATGCTCTATCAATAAGCATAACACCTATTTCAAGGTGAAAATTATCACAATTAATCACATATTCATTATGTAAGCCTTATGTCAAACCATTGTTGATACTTAACTTAATCCCAAGCTATCAAGAACCTTGGTCAATGTCCATAGCTTGGTCTAGCTTATGCTCTTGCTCCACTAGTCCACTTGGTTTCACACTATAAACAATGAACACATATCCATCAATATTCACATTTATAAACTCAACGTGAATCATACACAAAATCAAGGTTTTCACACTCTATTATCACTTGATTTTGAGTCAAATTTATCAAAGTGTTATAAATGGAGATTTCATGATTTTTTCTTTTACGGGAACCAATCCCAAACATGTTTAATAAAGGGACTCACATACAAATTACCCTCCAACTACTCAAGCCATCAAATTTTCGAAATTGACATATAGTAAAAAAAAACATGATTTTCTATAGTAAGCTAAATGATGATTTCTTTTGTTGTCTTTCATGAAGAAGCAATCCTAAGCATATTTAACAAAAAAAGCTATATCTAAATCACTCTATAACTATCCATACAATGACTTATCTTAATGTGAAAAATCCACAAATCTTCAACTCATGCGAATATGGATTCCAATATGCGGAAATCGCTCAAAACAACACTGAGATCAACTCTACAACATGAATTTACCACAAAAAACCATCACAATCCATAAAATCCTCACATTTTCGTGCATTATTCATCACAAAACCTAACTTTCTTGAAATTCCATAAAAATGAAGTTGGAGTTGGGGTTGGGGAAACTTACCATAAATCATTCTAGAATACTAGGAAAGGTAAATCCTAAGCTCCATTGTTCCCCAGACACTCAAAATCACTCAATTTTCTTCAAAACTCAAAATGGTAGATGGGTGGTATCTCACTCCACACAAATCCCCACTTGAAAATGACGGTTTGGCTTTGAAGAGGAGAGAATTTGATACACTTTTGTCTTTGGAACCAAGTGATTTGGGTGAGTGTAGCTGAAGATACCAATTTTTGAAGTTTTTCTCCTTTCTTTGAAAAGTGGGGGTATGGAGAAGAAATGAGAGAGAGTTTCTTAACATATTTAAGTGAGTTCTGTATTTAAGTGGATATAATTTTATCTATATCGTTCAGTTAACTATCATTTCAACTTTACACAATAGTCTAGAATATTTTTGTGATAATATTTATTATTTTACTTTTATTTTTTGGATAACTTTTTTTTGGAGTCACTTTTTAGATAACTTTATTTACCCGTATTTTTATCACTTAAGTGTCATTTAACTATTTTTCGCAACGTGGCTTTAACTCATCTAATTAGACTTCCCATCTAATTACTCTTCAATATTTATCATAAATTCCTTAACCCATAATTAAATCCACAATTTAATGTTTGGGTCATTATATATCAAGATATAAATAAAATTAATAATCAAAATTGAAAATATAATTTATACGGTTGTAAAACGATACGACAGATTTAATTAATATTAACTATTAAATTAGAGGCTTTTTATTTTACAATGCAGAGGATTCATATCCATTAAATTTTTTTTTGCCGAGTGTGTGTATATATGTATATAGCTTTTTTAGGAACATAACATCATTATTTTTAGAGAGAAAAATATAGGGTCTAATTGTATTCTAATTTTTTTTTATTCTTAAAACTGTTTTATAGAATAGTTATGGAAGCATATATTTTTTTTTTTGTTTTAAAAGTTAAAAGTTAAAACACAAAACAAAAATAACTTAAATATGTTCTTTAAATTTGATTCTAAAAACAAAAAATAATTATAATTTTTTTACAAAACAAGTCTTATGAAATATTTTTTTTTTTTTATAAAAACTAAAAAACTATTTTTAAAAATAGTATTCAAACATGGCCATGACTTCGTGTTCAAACTTATATTGCTATTCCCTTTGGTCGCCCTGAATATTACTATTCTCTCTCTTCAAGGTGCAATAAAGAATGTCTAATCAAAATTCAAGGGAAATTCACAATCCTGCATCTAACTGGAACTGACCTCTTAAGGTCACCAAAGCAGGTCACCAGCTCAGAATGTCAATTTTGATATAGAATTAAGGACCGGGGCATGATGACTGAGATTCCCTTTGAAGACCCACAAGTCAGCAAAAAAAATAAAAAAAAATAAAAAAAAATCTATAGATTTAATAAATGGGACAAAAAATGACTGAAAGATACTGAAAAATATAAATGATATACATCTGCAAAATAATAAATAAATTAACAAATAGTAATATGGAGTTCAAGTATAACAGAAGTATATGGTTTAAACCATAAGGTACCTCAGAGGAGGGCCAACATGTCCCTGCATTTACCACTGCTCCCCTTGGATTTAACTTACTTGTATTAAATGTTTGTTGAAATTATATTCTCTTTGCTACAGAGGATCTGCAGTCTGCAGATTCGGCCATCATAACCATATCTAAGACTATGGAGTTAGGACGTGTTAGATATAGAAAATCAATAATAAAGGAGTATATAACAATTAAATTTAAAAGAGAGAAAAATTATCCTTTGTCTTTCTATCATATATAAAAAAAATGGTTAGCTCAAGTAGAAGCAAAATTGAAAAATTATTTCAAAGGAACTTAAAAAATGCAAAATGTTGAATTTGGGAAATCATCGTGGGTGCACACCATGCAAATGGCCTAAAGACACTGAGATTCTAGGTCGCGATGTAAGTGTTACACAGAACTGAAGTGGAGAAAAAGTTAATGACTGACTCTAGTAATGTGGGTAAAAATTGTGTGGCTGGGTAAAGATTGAATCAGCTCAGGACAATTCTTATGATATAGGACCCCACTTGAGGGCCACTTCATCACACACACAAAATGATGATTTCACAAAAATAGCAACCTTCACAGGATGTGTATAAATAGGAGATAATTTTTGAACTGTGAATAAAAGTAATAATTAAAAAAAAATTCGACCACTCCTTTCTATGTCTGTCATTTTTGTATAAAAAATATGCCGTAAAACTATCATGATACTTAAAAAAGGAAGCGGTGTTAGTGACTTATACATTTTTTTTTAGAAAAAGTTCACCAATGCCTCTGTGGTTTGCTTCAGAATTATTTATGTTCCTGTGATTTTTTTCTTATCACATATGCCCCTGTAGTTTGTAAAAGGGTATGTTTTTTATCACATATACCCCTGTGGTTTCTTATTTTTTACAAAACACAGGGACATATGTGATAGAAAAAAAAACCACAGGGACGTAAATGATTCTGAAGCAAACCACAGGGGCATTGGTGAATTTTTCCCTTTTTTTAATAAAGTACTTTAATTAAAAAGATAAAAAAAAAGTGAATCCAAACGGATATAAAGAAACTCATTTCCATGTAAAATGTTATGATACGGCAATATTTCCTTAATTTACTTGCAGAAACTTGCCACTTTCTGAAACTTAAGAAAAGGCTTGAATACCCTTCAAGACTAATAAAGTATACAAATACGCCTTTGACAAAGGATTAGCACAATGGTTGAGCAATTGAAAGATGAATAAGCTAATAATACTTTACCATTTTAAGGGTAATTGAGTTGTATGTATTTTGGCTGTATGCTTTTATCTTGCTATGTCTGTATCCTCTCTACATACTCCCATTCATTACATTTGTATCTTCCTAATTCATCTCAAAGCCCATAGGCCGTAGGTGGGACCCACCAATTATCCAAAGAATAAAAAATAGAAGCTAAGAAGCATAAATAAATATGTTAAAGCTTGAAAAAGAATAAAAAAATGATAAAACAAATAGATAAATAAAAAAGTAAAACTTTCTTATAGAATTCATTCTTTGTTCTCTAATTCTTGTCTAACATTCACATCTAGGACTTTGCTATTCCCTGTCTCCATGAGCAATACCCTTGCCAACAACTGCAATTATCTATTCTATCATTATACAAATCTGGGCCGGTCATTGGGGAAAGAAGCCACAAGAAGCCCAGGAATCCCAGTATGACTGCTACACTTACTATCCCTGAAACAAAAACAAACAGAAACAGGTAATCTTGGAGCATAAATGAATAAGTGACATTTATAAGGAAATGAATGGTAAAGCCATAAATCCCACGTCCATAGTTCAAGACAAAAAAATGTGCAGACTATTAGTACAGCTAATCGTACTAACTAGGTGTATATGAAGCCTCAGACAGCTCTATCAAAAAGCAGGTACCAGACCAAATTATCCAAGGCCCTTAGGGTGGCACCATCGGATATTGGATCTAAAATTTAATAATGGCCTTGAAAGCACCAAGCACTACATTTCAGCCTTCATACTAGAGAAATCCATAGTTAAAATCAAAATTAACATACTTTCACTCAAAGAACAAACTTAGAAAAAATAATCATTTAATCTTGATTCATTGTTAGTGTAAATTTTCAGTTAAACATGTGCTGTGACATATGTAACAAACTCTTAAAATTTTGTTTATTGCGAGTGATGTCTTAGTTACTCCAGTGATGTGATACTTTCTTTTTACTAATAGCTTAGAACTTTACAATGATCAACATCAACATCAACAACACCTTTATCCCTAATTAATTGGGGTCGGTGGTAGATGAACCCACATGAAAGATACAAAACGGTTGAAAAAAAGTAAAAAAATAAAAAAAAAAAATAAATAAATAAATAAATAAAAATACACAAATAAAATAATAAAATAAAATAAAATGAAATAAAAATATATGTATATATAAATAAATAAAAGTAAAAAAGAAAGGGACAAGAAGAAGTGGGGGAAATGAAGGGGAAAAAGACTAAAAAAGGACCATCTGGAACATAGGAATAACAGCGAGTCTAACCCTCCACCATACTTATAGCTTTTCTCCATTCCTTTCTAAGACATATTGTCCGCCAATCTATATCCCACTCCATTAAATCTTGTTTTACTACTTTCCCCCAAGTAAGCTTCGGCCTACCTCTGCCTCTTTTTGTGTTTAGCTCTTGGTAACAAACTTCTGTTCTTACAGGAGCATCCATGGGTCTTCTCATCACGTGCCCAAACCACCTCAATCTATGTTCTCTCATCTTCTCGGCTACCGGTACTACTCCGACCTTTCGTCGAATATCTTCATTTCTTATCTTATCCATCCTTGTGTACCCACACATCCACCTTAACATCCTCATCTCTGCTACTCCCATCTTATGCTCATGTTGCCTATGTGCTGGCCAGCATTCCGCTCCATATAGCATTGCCGGTCGTACTGCCGTTTTATAGAATTTTCCTTTTAACTTCAGGGGAATTTTGCGGTCACACAAAAATGCAGATGCACTACGCCATTTCATCCACCCTGCTCTGATTCTGTGATTTACATCCTCATCAATCTCTCCACCATTTTGTAAAATGGAGCCCAAGTATTTAAAAGCATTTTTTTTTGGTACCTCTTGACCATTTAGATGCACAGGTTCTTGGTCCTCATCTTGTACCAGAGAAAACTCACACTTCAGATACTCAGTCTTGCTTCGACTTAATGTGAATCCTCTGGATTCCAATGTGCTTCTCCACAATTCAAGTTTTCTATTAACACCCTCCTTGCTCTCATCAATAAGCACAATATCGTCTGCAAAAAGCATACACCATGGCACTTCCTCTTGAATATCTTTTGTTAGTTCATCCATAACTAAGACAAATAGGTAAGGACTTAGAGCCGACCCTTGGTGTACACCTACCGTGATAGGAAAATAACTTGATGATCCGTTACAAGCTTTTACACATGTAGTAGCCCCATCATACATATCCTTGATTGCCTTTACATACTTTAATGGAACCTTTTTCTTCTCCAGGACCCACCATAAAACTTTCCTTGGAACCCTATCGTATGCTTTCTCAAGGTCTATGAACACCATATGCAAGTCCTTCTTCTTTTCTCGGTATCTTTCCATTAGTTGTCGCATCAAGAAAATGGCTTCCATGGTACATCTTCCTGGCATAAATCCAAATTGATTTACAGAAACCTTGGTATCTCTCCTCAAGCGATGTTCAATAACCCTCTCCCACAGCTTCATAGTATGACTCATTAGCTTAATGCCTCTATAGTTTGAACAATTCTGTATATCTCCCTTGTTTTTGTAGATAGGCACAATCATACTTTTCCTCCATACATCAGGCATCTTATTCGTCTGGAGAATCTTATTAAAAAGATTGGTCAACCATTTTATTGCCACATCCCCCAGGCCTCTCCACACTTCAATAGGGACACCATCAGGCCCCAAGGCTTTATTAGTCTTCATCCTCTATAAAGCCTCCTTAACTTCATGTGTATTAATTCTGCGTACAAATCTTCTATTCATATCATCATACGCGTCCTCTAAGTCCACCTCGCTTGTATTTCCATCCCCATTAAACAGCTTGTTGAAGTATTTCAACCATCTTTCATTTACATCTTCATCTCTCACCAGAAGTTTTTGATTTTCATCCTTGATGCATCTAACTTGAGTGAGGTCTTTACTTTTCTTATCCCTTATCCTTGCAAGTTTATAAATACCTCTTTCACCATCCTTGCTCCCAAGACTTTTATACAACTCGTCGAAAACCTTGCCTCTCGTTTCTCGCACTGCTTTCTTTGCATTTTTTCTCGCCAATCTAAACTTTTGCAGGTTCTCTTCATTGGGACTTTTATGCAAAGATCTAAAGCACTCCTTCTTATGTTTAATTGCCTCTTGCACCTCTCCATTCCACCACCATGTTTCCTTTGTATGAAATCCATTTCCTTTGCTTTCTCCAACACCCTCCTTCCCAAATTTTGAATACACTTAGTCATCTCATTCCATATTGCATTTACTCCTCCATCAAACTCCCAAGGTCCTTCGTGCAACATTCTATCATTGAACTCTCTCTTTTTTCCCTCCTTAAGCTTCCACCACCTTATCCTTGGATTCTGAGCCCTCTTCTTCATTGTACGTACTTTGTTGAACCGAACATCCAAGACTACCAGCTTATGTTGCGTAGCAACACACTCTCCAGGGTAGACCTTACATTCGACACAAGAAGTTCTATCTTCTCTTCTAGCCAGAAAGAAATCAATCTGACACAATAATCCTACACAATAATTCAGTACGAACAAGTAACAGCAATTTAAGATGGCTAATTTTTTTCAATAATAACTATATAAAAAAATAATCTTCTTTACTTTCTACTTTCTCCAATCTTTTCTTCAAATTTTTAGTAAATAATCCATAATGAAAAGAGTTATGGAGAACTATTAACCAATAGTACAACTTCTAAGGATTCAAAAATTCATAATTCAGACCTCCAGTCAGAAGTCCAATTGAAAACTAAACTTGCAAATCTATTATAACAAACGTTAGTAAAATTTTGAGCTCTAGATTATAGTAAGATGAGGATATTTCAAGAATTGAAAGAGAAGAAATCAAAAGCAAAGGCTTGTAAAGAAAAATATAAAAGTTATTTTCAAGTTTCGAATTTACTCCATAGGAAACTTTATAAACATACCACTTCTGGACGAATACAATACAGGCAGTCCCATAAAATTACAGTATATGTGAGCAACTAATGGAGCTATAAGATGTCCTGCAAAGCACACAGCAAAAAACAACTATAAGAGAATGAAAAAGGAAGACCAGGTCACCAAAACACAAAAGGGACTAAGTTGACTTGTCGTTAGAACTGAGCCAATCCCAAAAATTAGCTTTTAGCACTAATCCAATTTCTCCACAGCCATATAGATAAAAGAAAAACAGGTTTAAGTGAACAGTGAAGAGAATGATACCAAGTCATAATTTCGTACTTATTACTCTTTTCTATCATTTCAACATGCAAAAGAGACAAACTTTCTGTGCTTATATGGCAACTACACAAATTTATATTTATCCAGCAAATAATAATTGACTTTTATTGTATGCTTTAATTTTTTTTTCCTTTACACCCAGTGGTGGACCTATGTATGCGCCATTGTCCGCAAGTGCGGACATAAATTTTTGAAAGAAAAAAAAAACTAGCTCCAACCTCTCTTTCGATCCTCCTCCTCCTCTCTCCCCCTTCTTCATCTCCATTTTTGCTCACATCAACAGGTAGAGGCGGAACTAGGGCAGGGTTAGGGGGTAAATACAATGGAGTCGCCTATTAACGCCGTTTGGAGTAGAGCCAAAATCTCATTTGCGGCTTCTCAAACATGAAGAAGACGAATCTCACTCTCACTCGCACACTCTCAAACGAGTTGATAGTAGAAATTCTGTTGAGGTTACCGGTGAAATCTCTTCTGTGTCTCAAATGTGTGTCTAAGTCATGGTTCTCTCTCCTTTCCGATCCCCAATTTGCAAAATCCCATTTTGACCTAGCTGCTGCACCCATCCACCGACTTCTTCTTCAACCGAATGACCCTTTTTTGTGTTGAATATGAATTGAATGACTTTTCTTTTCCTGTATCCATAGATATAGATGCATTATTTCATGATGATTCTGCTCTAGTACACCTCACTGCTCCAAATCCATTATCACTCCCTGAGTGTTTTGAAATTTTGGGTTCCTAATGATGATTTTATTATATGGAATCCATCAGGCTTTTTTTCTTGTCTGTCCTAAATTTTGATAATACTGATTTTTTTTTTTCAGAAAGAGCATTTTGCCATAAGAGAAAGGAAAAAGTCAGAGGATCCAAATTCAATTGACTCTGATGATCTCAAGGCAATGAGGTTTACTGCACGGTAATATGTTTGTGTCTTTTGAATTAACATTATTTAGTTTGATTGGAAAATAATCGTGTAGAATATTGGATCAAAATTTTGATGTTGTCAGCTATCTCTGTCTTTTGCAGGTGATTTTTGTCATGGAACTGAATGGTGGGTTTTGAGAGGCCAACTATGTCTCTTTAGTCTTAACTATTGTAGTATTTTAAGTTTATGGGCTCAAGAAGCTTTTTTTTTTTTTTCCTTCTCGGGCTTCTTTCAGCCACTTTTACAGTATAAAAAATTAGGAAGGGGGAGTTTATTGATTGTGAGCATCTTCTTGCTGCTATTAACAGGGTTATTGAAGCTTTATATGCATGTTGTTTACAGGCTATTTGATTCCTAAAGGGTGGAGGATTTATGCACAAGAGAGATCAATTATGACCCATTTCTATATCATGAGCCACTAACATTCAACCCATGGAGATGGCTGGTTTATAACTCACCTTCCTCATTTTTTTTATTCATAAATTTGTATTTGCAACTAGCATTGAACTCTGTTTTAAGTCTATACTTTCATCCATGCTCTTGATATTTGTTATTTAAGATTGATGCCTTATAAAGGAAGATTAAAATTAAGCATTTGCAAAGAATGATAACATTTATTACCAACCTTGGTTTCAAGCTCTGCTTTGAAGGCTTAGATTAAATGCATATAGTAAAATAAGTCGTATAGTTTTTATCAATCATTAGATTGGCTTGACAATGTGACTAGGGATACAAGGCGCTTCTCAATGTTATCCCCCGTTTATGAGTGAGTGATTAGTATTTCAATATAAATATAACAAAACCTACCACTTTATATATTCTTTTGTTAAGTTGAAGTTTTCTATTCTTTTCTTGTTTGTATTCTTTTGTTTTTTAATACATTTAAAACTTTATTTAAAAAATGTTTTTCGGGAGTGCTGCCCCCAAACCCCCACCACTCAATGTGCGGAGATAAATAAAAATTTCTAGGTCCGCCACTGTTGACGCTCGATGGCCGATAAAGGTAAGGTAAGGGACAGAACCAATGCTGTGTGGAAAGATCTTGTAAATTTCTCTTTAAAAGAGAAAACGAGAGTTAGATCCGCTAATTTGTAAGTTTAACAATTACGTTCCTGATTTTTATATAATTGGCAAGCATATAATTATAGAAAAGTTATCATCTATTATTTTAAAATACTTTTAGAAATGAAGTACTCATAAAGACCATTGTCTTTTAAACTTAAGAATACATTCACTTTCCTGTCTATAGTGCAGAATGCAGAGTCATTTTAACTCTCAACTTCTATTATGCCATTTATACATGACATCTGTCCAATCATTCTTTTTGTGCCATGCTGTATGAATCTGAATTTGTTTTTCAGTAACACATTCTATCATCATTGAATAGAAGTCAGACAAAATATAACATAGTCATGAGCCATAACATCTCACATACCAGTTCGAATGAAAAGAAAGGATGCATATGACCCAAAGATAACAGTGTAGCCAAGTTGGAGACCTGTAGACATAATTCATTTTGCAGTGTGAGATCATTATCCAACAACATTATGCTTTCTTGAAATGCGTTGAAATCTCAAATTCTCAATAAAAGAGACAGCAACCCTGCCAGTGAGACTTTGACAAAAAAAAATTCTGGCACTTCATAAATTATGTAAACATTGACCATACCTATAACCATAACAGCCTTCTTTATTCTGTAGTTTTGCTTCGCGTAAATCTCCATGAAATGATTTAAATGTGCTGCAAACCAATCATGCAGCAAAAATTTTCATTAAGCCTAGCATTTGAAAATGAAAATAATTTTTGCTCATTGTTTTCTTAACTCTACAGCCAAATGGAGGTTTATTGAATATTGTAAGGGATTTTAGTTCACTATCAAAACTTTTATCTTGCTACCCAAAATATGCAATACTTTCATCCAAATCTAAAGAACTTCCAAAAATGTTTCTATGCTTACATCTTAAGACAACACTAATGAAAAGGGGTGTGATAGGATTCCTCCTACAGTGCAGGTTTACATTAGGAAGGGCTGTAGGAGATTGGATCCTTCCCAGAATGCTGATCGTGCATAACTTCCTCCTTTCTTGGCGGGAAAAGCTGTTACTAACAGCATGGGTATGTGAGTAAGCTGTTAAATAGTGAGAGAAGGGGTGGATAAGGGTAGGCTAATTGTTAGGAAGATTTGGTAGAGACCAGATGCCTCCTGAATGCTCTGGAGCTATGTTTTGTTTCTTTTACTGATATTTTGAACCACTTCCAGACTGATATCACATGGATATCAGCCACCATAATACCAGACTCTGTTTTTCTGATCATCTTCTTCCTCTCTTATTTGCTCAAATCCAATCAGGGTGTTTGTGTGCGTGAACAGAGGTTTCTCCAGTACCCTTCCTTTTTTGTGAGGCTACTGGTACCCCTGATCAATTAGTAGTTAATACTTAATATTTATTCATGTGTCCCACTTGTTTGAAATATAGATGCAGCAAGTTATTTTTGTATAAATATTTTATCCATATAATGAATTTATTATGTCCCCTTCTAATTAATCTTAGAAAAGTTTATTGACAACTTCTTACTAAAAATAGCACATAAAAAAGTACAATGAACTTGAGCTCTAATAAAACTTGGTAGAATGCCATTGATCAAATCCCTAAAAGTACCACAATGGATGATTGCTGACTTCTCTTGAACACATTT
Organism: Gastrolobium bilobum; assembly: GCF_033153095.1. Classification (NCBI taxonomy): domain Eukaryota; kingdom Viridiplantae; phylum Streptophyta; class Magnoliopsida; order Fabales; family Fabaceae; genus Gastrolobium; species Gastrolobium bilobum. The sequence goes on along the minus strand of NW_026897280.1, from coordinate 249,667 downwards.
GAGTTACTAAATGCCAAATAGAAAATTCTACTCTACAACCAGAGAAACCAGATACATCTTCTAGAATTGCCATCTAAGAACTTACCCAAGCTGAAGAAAATAGGGCAAAGAAGTATGACACTATATGTCTTAAATCCTCCACAGAGAAGTAAAGGTATCATGCAAGCCCTAAACACCAACTCCTCAGTAAGGGGTGCCTGTTCAGTACATCAAAATAAAACATTCCCATAAAACACACATCACCTAAACTGTATTCACAAGACAGTAAGTAGTATTTTCTTTTATGCTTCAATTCTTATTATACTAAAAGTACTAACCACAATATAGTTTCGCCATGCCAAAACATTTGATGAAGTTGCAGATAACCAGCCAAGCAACATCCGCAAGACGTATTTACAGGAATCAAAGGAAAGGGCACCACCAGAACTTGTGTGTTGCCTCCAAGAATCCAGCAACAAAAGAGACTTGAGGGACAAAGACCCAGCATACATTAGAGAGGTCAAGGAAAGTGGAAGGACCACAGCTTGCCACTGTTTCATACATAAAACCCATATTTCAGCAAGGAAATTTAGGAATGAGAGTGACCCTTGTATTTTCCAATCTGCATATCATAACAACAAGAGTATAACTTGAAATCTCCACACAATATATATATAAAAAAAGCATCTTTTATTTTTTGAAAAAAATGTTTGTCATTTTAAACGGCATAATTTTGTGTCATTTTTTAATAAAACTAGTTGTTTTGGTGTGTTTTTACATTATCTCTATTCCATTTTCTTTTTCTTTCCAATTTTATAAAAAAGAGAAAATGACACCAAAACGTCGTAACATAACTTTATGTTATTTAAAATGACAAACACTTCTCCCTTTGTTTATCCCTAGTATTTGAAAAGAAAAACATGTTAAAATGCATCAACTGAACCAGTGAGTGTGATACTCACAATGTGATCCACTCGGATGCCATAAACACCAAAAATATACCGCGGTTCCTTATTTTGCACCTGCCCACATGGTTAAATAACATTATAATAACTAAATTAAGCATTCTAACATAAACTCGAGAAAATGTGATTATTAAACCTAAATCAACTAATATGCACTAATACTAAAAATTAATAATAAAAAGGGAATAAATAAATAAATAAATAAAAGGAAGGGTAAAGAGAGAGAAGGAGCATACATACTGGGAGGATGAGAACAGAGAGGAAGAAAGAGAGGATGGATGAAACGAAGGCGCATAGGAAGCGTCGAATCATGAAATTTTTGAGAGAAGAAGGAGGTGGGAGACGAAGGAGCACGGTGGGTGCGTATAGGATAGCAACGTAGAGAAACGCCATTGCTATGCAGACGATCACTGCAACTGGTTTAGAAACGACACCGTCTTGCTCCATTGCTATAGCTTCTGCTTGCAGTAACCCTACAGAACAAGACATACACACAGATTTAACAGAATCTTAAATCTCAATTTCTTTAGGACTTTAGGTTGACTCTTCACTCCTTGAGTACTGTTTAGTGTTTGTTTGGTATCTTTTTTTTCCTTTTCTTTTTTTTGAAGTACAAGCTGTTTGGTATCTTATAGGGCTGGCAATATGGGCCAGCCCGCCCCGGCCCGCCACTAGCCCGCCCAAAATGGGCTGGCCCGCCCCGGTCCGTTTTGACAAAATGGGTTGAATTGAGTAACCCGGTCCGTTTTATGAGTGGGCTGGTGGGCTACGGGCCAGCCCGCCTAAAATAAAAAAAATAAAATAAAATACAAAAAATTAAATTCTGCATAAAATCACATAAAAAAATCTGCATAAAAGCATACAAAAATCTGTATAAAATCCTAATGTGCTTATGAAACCAAGAAGATCAGTGTTTAATAATCTGCATATAAATATGCATCTTTCAATCCAAAAATAATAATAAAAAAATAAAATCATATCAGGATAAAATAGAATAACAAAACAAGTAACAAAGTGTTGTATGAGCAGTCCACAACAATTCAAAAAAGCCACTTGCAAGCAGAGAAATCTAAGATACGGAGCTACATAACAATTGGGTAACCTAAAAAAAAAAAAAAAATGACTTGGCGGGCTGACCCATATGGGCTGGCGGGTTTGGCGGGGCGGGTTTGGCGGGCTGGTGGGTTGAAAGACTCAACCCAGCCCGCCCCATTTGGCAGGCGGGGCGGGCCAGCCCGGCGGGCTCAGCCCATTTTGCCGGCCCTAGTATCTTAGTCCCCGTGAAGTTGTTGTCAAGTGAAGTAAAATTTGTCAAAAAATCAAATAAAAAAAAAAAGTAATTTTTTAATAATAGTTTTCCAATGGTATGCAATAAGAGTTACATAAAAAAAATATTATCTCCTACACTCACATTTTTTAAATGGGTTTAATAAGAATTTTTTCTCTCACCTCCAACTTTTTTCTCTCCTATTTATTGTTTGAGTAGGAAATAATATTTCTCTTATGCAACATACGAAAAATATTACCCAATAACTTATTGAATTATTCAATGTTCAATATAATCTTTATAATATTTTATTAAAGTATAATCTTGAATAAAATTATTTAATAAAAAGTTATTAAATAATGGATTCAGTATTCCTATGCAAATATGAAATAATTTTATTTTTTATACATACATAAAAATAAATCAACCTTATTCTTTTTTCTTTAACTCTCTTCTTTTTATATAATTATATTTATTTTTATATACGTGCCGAAGATGTTAATCTTCTAAATAATATAACAATAATTTTGACTTACATCTTTTCTCTTTTAATTTCTTGTAGGTTTAAACTCTCATTGTTCTAATTAATTTCTCTTGGGCAAAAGTTATATTTTTGTGTTCAAAGTTTTAACAAAATTTTAATGTATTCTTAGTTTTTTAATTTCATTTCTAAAGTTCTTATAATATTTCAATGCTATACTCTAATGGTACTCATTTTACAAACAAAGTAATATTGACGTGGATTGAACGAGTCCACTTATAACTAAAACAAAATTAAAAAAAAAATACATTTAACAAAACAAAGTACTCAGGGAGCGTTTGGTACTAGAGAAATTCTTTTGTATCCTGAAATCACAATTACTTAGAATATATTTGGAACAAATATTATCTGAGAATGTTACAAAAAAAAGTGTTTGGTAAGACAAAATATTACCGGGAATATTAGTTAATTTTTTTAAAAGGCTATTTGGTTAATAACAAAATTTTGTTGGGAATATGATAAAATTTTACGCAAATACCCTCTTAAAGAATAACTTTAATTAAAGACAATTTAGATACAAAATAACAAAACAAAACGCAGATACAAAATAACAAAATAAAACGCAGAAAACAAAATTTTACGCAAGTCTCAATTTAGGCACAAAGTCAATGATGCCTCTCTCTGTCTAAAATGTCTCTGTCGCCGGTTCACAACAGCAAGGCACTGCATAATTACTAGTTGTGTCCATGGGAGAGGCCATAACCCGCCATGTAAGCTGAAACAAAGGAACAACAAATGGGTCAAGGGAAGGGTAATTTAGTCCGAGAAATTTGTGAAAAAGAAACCAAGAACTAGGAACAAATAATTACCATGTTCTAAATGGTAATTATAATTCACACACTGTAGTGTAATAAGGAAACCCGGGAACAAACTATACTCAGTCAAATTTTCAGTTTTCCTATGGAAATAAGAAATTCTCACTTCCACTTTCCAAGATATCCAAAATTATACACTATACCAAACAGCCCCTTAAGGATAAATTTAACAATTACAGTTCTTAAATAAAAAAATTGAGTACACTATTTTAATATTTTTAGGTATCTATTTATCTTATGTTGCATAAGTAATTATCTTATGCAATAGGGACAAGGTAATGGGGTCCACTATCTTTTCTTTTTTTTTTTAAAAAAAAATAGTGCTCATCACTACGTTGTCTCTACTATTGCATAAGATAATTATTAATGCAACATAAGATAATTATTTTTCATATTTTTATGATTAAAATAAGGGTTTAGTATTTTTCATGTTTTATGAGATAATCTTTATCTTCTACACACATAAAAATGTGTGGGGCCATATTTCTTTCTTTCTCTTTCTTTGTCTCACATGGGCTCATGTGGGCCGACCATACACACTTTTAGGTGTGTTTAGAAAAAAAATTATCTCCTACGTCAGAAACATTAAATCCTTAAAATAATTAGTTTGTTATTCCCACACTTCATAAAATCCAAAACAAAAATTTTATACACAATGTTATCAAACTCAGAAGGGAAATGTTATATTTACAAACTTTTTATTTACAAACTACACTAAGTATAACTGGTCATACTTCAATCAAGAGTGTATGACTGATCATACTTATTGTAATTTGAAAAAAAAGTTTGTAAAGGATCCTTCCCCAACTTAGATTATAATGACCGATTCAATTGGGAATCCCCAACTAGTTTGGTCTACTAATTCAACCGCTAATGTATTTAACCTGATATGACCTGATCAAACTGACCATAGATTGAACCATTGTCAAATTGGTGTCAGTTTTTAGTTTAAATTCATCGTTGTTTACTGATGTGCCTCTGGCAAGTGTGGTTTTTCCATGTTAAAATTGATAAGAATTGAGTCATAAGAGAGAAATTTAAATACATATTTGCTATTTATATTGATTCTTTCTATATCAATAATATTCATCTTTTGGTTGTGTTTTTTACAGGAAAAAGAGGAGTGAAAATTACAAATTATACAAAGCCTGTTGATGCGACTCCACACGCACAAATGTATCACAGTACAACTGCCAGAGACTTGGCGCAAGTTGGCACCACACTGGCGCAAACCCGCGCCAGATTGCGAACTTTGTAGTGGAGGCCTTGTGCATGGCGCCACTAGGCGCCCAATCATGAAGAACATGGCGCTCATCAACGCCCAAAATGAAGCAAATCAGCGCCCAAATTGCAAGAACATGGCGCCACTAGGCGCCCAACAAAGAGAAGAATGGCGCCACTAGGCGCCTAAGTCAAGGAAGAATGGCGCTAGTTGGCCCCAGGTTACGAGGAAGTGTTCGGACCTTTCAGAAGCGCGGCGCGAAGTAGCGCCACACCAGCGCCAACTGGCGCCGGGTTGCGGGAAATTGTATCGTGATGCTATGAGGGTATTTTTGGAAGAAGGAAAGGAGTCCTATAAATAGGATCCTTTTAACAGAATTAGTCATTCAGACCTATTTCTTCAGAAGTAGACCGACGACAGAGCTCAGGAGAATTCTTCTACAGTTCTTCTTCTTCTCTTTTCTTCTTAATTTTATGCTTTTGAATATTGGATAATTTTTAGCCATGATTATGCTTGGCTAGTTTTCTTTTATTGTAGTTAGGGTCACAAACCCTATGTGAACCCTTGTTACGCGGATTGATTTATAATTGCTCGTTTATATAATTATCTTTATCTCTACCTTGTTCGTATTTGATATTTTCTTTATTAGAATTGATCACTCTAATAGTTGATAATAGTCTGAGGGTTAGAACCCTAGATAGGGATATTGGGGTTTTCATCCTGAAAGGGGGTAGGATAACGGTTCGTATGCATGCTAGGAATAGATGTGTATTGAATTGCGGATGCCTAAATTATAGAGTTCATCGCTTAATTTTCATGAGGGGTCGCTAAGGGATTAGGATTCCAATTGGGGATTAAAGGGTTAAATTGCCAAGGGATTGGGATTTAACTAATTATTTTAGATAATAATTTATCCGAGTAATTTTATAAATTAATGTTGTAAATCAATCCAAAGTAAGAAGTGAGGATCATAAGGTGAGTGCACTCTAGCTACAATACTTTTCTCATTTTTACAAATCAATTCTCGTTTTTATAGTTCATTTCTCTTCAATAAAAATATATAAAAACAAGTCTTTACTTTTATTTCTTATTGTTACTAAAAAATCATTTCACAATTTTTCCAACAAAAAACAAACCGAGTTTTCCAACATAAGGGGACTGGTTATTGTAGTACTTGGTTTACAATCCCTGTGGAGACGATACTCTACTTACTTTCTATATTACTTGTGTTATCGGTATACTTGCCGTTGAGCATCATTTACCGTTTATGATGCACTGATACTTCAAAATATCTAACGTATTGTGACCAACACCTGCCAACACTCCAACACGCGTTGCAGAGACTCAAAAAAGGATCCGAAGATTGCGTTACGTTGCTTTTTTAGTTAGATTCGTTAGATTACGATTACCATTCTATTGAGTGTAATATAAATATATGAGATATCTTATGTTTATTTGCAAAATTGATGGATATTATAAGTTTAGCTTATTTTTTGTTAAATTATTGAATATTAAATATAATATACACTACATAAATTAAAAATATTATGTAATATCAAAATGGGTCCTAACGTATCGAAATCTAACATTTTTTAGAATTAACGTGTCGGAGTGTCGTGTCATGTCGTGTCGTATTTCCTGTCACGTGTCGATTTTGGTGCAACATAATTTACCATTAATTCAATGTCCTTTTTTAAATATAATATTCTTATTATTATCTTTATTACATATTTCTATATAAATTTAGTTTAAAGTGATTCATTGATGCTGATTAAGTCAATAATCTATCTAGGTTTAATAATATTGGTTCCATAAGCAAAGTAATGATATAAAAAACTCAAATTTAAAATCATAATAATGATTCCAAATTTTAAGAAATTGTTACATAAATCACCTATCACACAAATTTCAAAAGAAAAACATATTATGAAACACCCTCTATAACTTAATTTATTGAGAATATCACAACATATAATTAAAATAAAGAGATGAAATATTGAAAACTAAAAGTAAACTACATAGTATAGTATGTCAAGAGTTAATATAATCCACAATGTTTAATAACTTTCCAGACTGACCTATATCTCTATAGCTCAAACCCCATTTCACTTGCAACTCACTCTCGCCAAGTTAACAAGATTGAGATAATTTAACTACTTTATTAAACAACTTAATACAAAACTACATAGCAAGGTTTAGGCAACCTGATTACATCACAATATGGATACTCTTTCACCTAATCATAGACAATTTAGTTCATACTTGAATAAAAAAACAAAGAAAGATAAAGACTCTATAAAACTAAGATAAAATAAACGAGGACGATGTTGTAGCTTTGCTCTCGCAACAACTGTTAGCTTCGTCGCCATCCACTGTCTCTCAGCCACCGGAGTAGTGCAGGATCAACCTGATCCAGTGATCTCTCTACTAGACCCTAGCCTCACCCCTTGCTTCGTTGGATCTCTCTCAACAAAGTATCAAAATCTTCCAAGTGTTTCATGGCTTAAAAGTATGCTTTAGACGTGTGTAGACTTCTCATTATAAAGAACCTAGTGACTTGGGCTCCAAGTAGTTATTTCCTAGAAAATAGCCTATGAAAAGGATGGATGTTTATCCTTTAAGCTTGATTTAATCTTCTTGTTAGCCAAAATATTGGGATTGGAGGTGATATATACTTATCCTTTATCTTGCACAACTTCCTTATCCTGATCCAATGTTGGAACATCTCTATCTCTTTCTTTGAATTTGAATTTCAAAAGTCAATTACACCTTGCACCTACAGCTAGGGGTGTAAATGGGTTAGGCCTGCCTACAGGGGCCTAAAGCCTAGCCTATATTAGGAAAGGCTTGGCCTATTACAAGTAGTAAAATAGAATATGCTTAGGCTTTTAAAAAAATCTATTTAGGAAACAGGCCATAGGCTTTTTTGTACATGTCGGGCTTATAAGTCTATAGGTCGGCCTATATCATATTATTTATTTAAAATATAATAAATAAAATTATTATTTAATAATTTTGAATAATAAAATAATATTATTTTAGCTATTCATTTAATTGTTGAATGTTTGATAAGCTTAAACAGGCTAATAGGTGTAAGAACCTGCATCGTTAATTAAGGAATTTAATTAATTAATTATGAGAAAATAGGAAATGATTCCATAATTGACCCTAATAATTATTAAAAGGCTTTAATAATTATGATAAGTGATTAAGAATGCTGAAAGTCGCTTTTCGGAAGAAAAGTGCAGATACCGGTTCTGCTAGTCGGTATAAATGTGTACCGAAAAAGTATCCCGGAAAATTATTATAAGTACATGATAATTACTAGAATAATATATTTGACTTGTAAAACGATTTCAAGTTAAAATAATGAGAATAGGTGCCAGAAACTGATACTGGCTATGAAAAGCGCGTACCAGAAAGGTGCTCCGAAAAATATAATAAAAATATAAAAATTCTTGTAAAATTGAGTAGGTTAAGAATCCAAAGTTTGGGATTAAAATGCTAAGCGTAACAATTAAAGTTAATACTGTGTGTGTTATTGTTAAATCGCTATAAATACTTTTCTTAAGGGCACACAACCCTAGAAAACAGACTTTGAGCGTGAGTTCTTTGTGGTTGCTGACCAGAAATGCTCTCCTTGACCTTCTTCACCATTTCTTGAGCAAGTATTCACCTTTGATGCTTGTTTCATCATTCTAAACACTTGGTGAGGGTGAGAGTTAGCCTTGGGGACTGTATTGTTGGTCGTTTTCTGAGTTAGAGGGGCTATGTCAGGAAGCTTTGGTTCTGACTTGGTGGTTTTGGGTTCAGAGAAGCCTTGTCATGGCATTTGGAGGTCCAAGTGGTGGCCTTTGGTGTTAAAGAACCAACCTTTGTGGTGCTATTTTCGTGCACATCTCTGAGTCAGACTTGAGGGGCTGTGTTAGAGCTCCAAGAGCATCTCCATTCTCTATTTTGAGCTTGTGGTATGATCATCACCCTTTAACTTGAGTTCTTTTGCTTAAAAATGGAACCTTGATGCATGTAAAGGTTAAAAGATGATAACTTAATATTGGGAAAGGCTTAACACACTTAGAAATGCATGCTTAAGTGTCTAAAATCAGTAAAAACCCAACCTTGGAAGGATATCTTCGCGAAAATGCAGAAACTGCATTCTGTCGCGAAATATCCGGATATTTTCCCGTGAAATATCCGGATATTGATATCCGGATATGGGGATCTGGATATCCGGATATTGATATCCAGATATTGCCAGAGAGATATTCGGATATTGAATATCCAGATATGCCCCGAGGAATATCCGGATATTCTGGGATTTCGTAGAAGAGTAGCTGTGATGTGTGTACAGTAGGCTATTGGGGGTTTGTGGACCCTGGATTGATGAATTAAGTCAGAATCATGTGATTAAGGGCTTATGGCTTGTGTGCAGCCTTAAGACGTAAAACGTAACGGAAATACGTTGTCTTTAAGTTGTATGCTGTGGTGCATGTTTAATGATATACTATTGGTCCATAACAGATTGTGATACTGCTGTGTTTGGACCTTGAGATTGTGGACTTTTGGCATTGGATAGTGAGCTTGCAAGGTAAGCTTTCGTGTCCTCGGTTTAGCCATGTTGTGGTTCCACCATGTCCCATGGGGGTATGGTTATATGCATGCTGCGTTACATGCTTTTAATGTTTTGGAAATGCTGTTGAGCTGTTATATGCAAATGCCTTTATGATATGCATGTGGTGTTTCACCTATACGGTAAGACTGAGTATGTGGTACATACAAGATGGTGAGGTGCAAGCGGTGTTCCTTGTACTACATGTAGGTATAGACGTATTCCTGCATTTCTCTGGCCAGTAGAATATTGATAAACACACATGGCATGAATATCTGTTGCACTGCATAGTTTTGGAACTGATATTGATATAAATGCTTTTAGAACTTATATTGCACATGTAAGTGAGCTTGGGGTGGAAGATCCTTGAGGACCCCTAGTCTTACTGAGATTTCTGGTTTAGAGGTCTCACCCCACGTTTGGGGAATGCTTATTTCAGGATCAGGTAATGTTGGGGTTGAGGCCCCAGGCGGCAGGAGGCCGGAGCTGAGTTAGATATTGATGATATTATATGTTGACTTGTTGGATGCTGGATATGCATGCTGCTTTTATGCTTTGAACTTTATTTTATGTTCATGATTATCTTGTTGAGACGTTGTTGATTTGGTGAGCATGGAGATTGTCCATGACACATAGACTAGTTATGTCTTAGTTTTATTTGGAGTTGTAATAATGTATCAGGATATTGTCCGGACTACGTGATGTAGATCTGTGATTTAGATACTCGCTTTCTTTATATATTGAGGTATTTCAGTAGATGTCTTATTGCAATTTACATTCAGGCAATATTTTATGAAATTGGTTAAGTAATCAAGTTGGTAATTGATAATGACGTTATAATTGAAAAGAAAAAGAATATTCCGCATTTTTAATTAAGCATAGCTTAATACGATGTAATGATAACACTACCGGATATATACGGGATGTTACAATAGGCCTAGGCCAAGGCTTTTATTTTTTGAATATAGGTAAGGACAGACTTGTAATTAGGAGCCTACACAAGCTAATAGGCCAGGCCATACCCAATGTTTTTTACACAGACTTGGCCTATTTAAGCCAAAGTCTAGCCTAACTCAGCCCATTTACACCCCTACCTACAGCGCACCGTTTCACTTAAGCCCGATTGCTACAGCTCTATTATTCAGAGCTATGGCTCTGATCTATAAAAAAAATAACAAAGACAGTAAATTGCTCTAGCACTCGAAATAACATCAAATATCAAAACTTAGAATATTTATCAATCAAAACATAAAGAGATCAAGGGTGGACTTGTGCATTATCCACCCTTCAAATCCTATGGGCTCTCATGTGAGAGGGCGTGTTAGAGAAATATAAAAATCATTAATGTAGCCTCACCCAACAACTTAAGCTTTTGGGTTGAATTAATTTTTTACAGTTTTGATTATCCAAGGATAACAAGCATATTTAATTAAAAATATTTATTTACCTGCTAATATTTTGGTATTTATTATGAAAAGTATATTGTTATAACTACCCAAAGGAATGCTACTTTAATTTTCTCCCCCAAATTGCATATATTGCTTAGCACTTGTTGTTTGTGGAATAGTTGACTTGATGTTATTGGCAATAGTCATTTTAATGAACATAATACTCAACCTCTTACTCTGTTCCCACGCTTTATGATATGGTTTTACTTCACCAATAGCAGCAGGTTTATCCTCAATGATTGCCAAATCAAGACCCATAACTCTGAATTCGAAATTGACTTGTTCAAGTCATTGATAGAAATTCACACCAGTAAACAAAACAACAAATAAAGCTTGAGAATCATTGAAATAACTGCAATTATAGATAAAACTAATAATAGAAGCTCATAAGTAATCAAGATTGTGATTCAAATGGTACAGTTTTGGTAGAGCTCACGACCAAGAAGTTTGATGGATTGCGAACTATGCAAGAATACATTATTGAAATGATTAATCTTGCAGCAAGACTCAAGGCCTTGGGATTTACGGTTGAGGACTCATTCTTGGTTCAATTTGTTCTAAACTCACTGCCTTTTGAATATGTGTCATTTCAAAATAACTATAACTCTTAAGGATAAATGGAATGTTGATGAATTAGCCAATATGCTTATCTTGGAGGAAGCGTGATTAAAGAATCACACGAATCACTCTGTTAATCTCATGGGTCAGAAAGTTGAGAAAGGAAATAAAGTAAAATCAAAGAACTTTAAGAAAAAGAAAGCACCTACAAATGATTGGTAGGGTAAAGAAAAGAAGGAATTAAAGGATATCAAGGACCTGTTTGGATGAACTTTTTTTCTCCAAAAGCTATTTTTTCAGAAAAAAAAGCATTTTTCACTTTGTAAATTCGTTTGGATGTCTGCTTTAAAAAAAACACAAGTCACAAAAAAAAATTTCTTTTTTTGGAAGCTAAAAATTTTAGCTTCTAAAAAAAACAGAAGTCAAAAGCTAATTTTTTTTTCAAAAACAATATTTTTTTAAAATCTAAATAGCTTTAACTTTTGTAAAAAATATTTTTAAATTAAGTAAGACATAAATATGCTTTTTTTAAAAGGCCAAACAAACGGGCTCTAAGTGTCACTTCTACAAGAATAATGAACATTATCAAATTGAATGTCCCAAGTCTTGGTTTCATTTTATTTTCCTTTTCTTTTCTTTCCTCTCTCTCATTTTTACTTTATTTTATTCTTTTAATTTTTTTTTTCAAATTTGTGGTATTATTTATATTTATAATTTTTTTCCTCAATATTTTCATACTTTTCATATGATTCCAGAACTGGTTTAAAAATTAGTTTTAGAGGTGTGCAAAGGAACTACAAAAAATACTACATTTAAAAAAAAAAATTAAATATCAATTCTTGAACTGAACTATTTTTAAAAACTAATTCTTGAACTGAAAATTAGTTCATGAACCGAACTAATTTTTTTCTCTTCTTTTCATTTATTTTTCTTTTTCCCTCTTTATTTCTCTCCTTTTATTTATTTATTTACTATCTTCTTTTTTCTTTATTTTTATTTCTTTATTTGTTTAGTTTTTTATTTTATTTTATTTTATTCTTTTATCTAAATATTTCTTACTTTTTTTAAATTTTCATGATCATTTATATATATTTTTTAATTTTTCTTCCATCTTTTTATAATTTTTATTTGGATTCAAAATTAATTTTAAAAATCAATTCAAACTGAACTGAGCTAATAAATCAATTAATGTCTAAGAAATGAATTGTTTTTCCAATTCAGTTTGGTTTTTCCAACACCCTTAATTTAACTCTATTTTGACTAGTATGATAATGATTATTTATTAGTGAGTGGTGGATAATATGTGCCGTAAATATCCTTTTTGCTTTTGTATTTATTTTTATTAGGTATTTGAAGCCCTCCTCCTCCTCCAAATTGAAATATCTATGCTATATATAAGGAATTCCGTTCTAGTTTGTGAAGGAACTGTTTTACCTTTTTAGAAATATAATAAATTTAAGAGGGTATTTAGTTTACTTTTATTTGGTCCAGCTTTCAGACCAATTGAAGTTTGTTCTTACATTGTTTAGTCCATGTGGCGTGTTTCAACTTTTTATGAAATTCCCACTTAACCATAAGCCATAAATGCGAATTAATTTTAGGCTATGACAAGCTTAAAGGCAAGTTTGTTGGTTGTTGTTAGGCCCAAATGCAAAGCATAATGACTTTTACATTCTTTAATCTTATAATGTCCCAGTTATGTACGCTTTCTGAAAGAAAATTCGTGACTCTAGCTACTATTATTTTATTATCTAACTGAGATGATGGCAACATTTTTCGATTCTGTTGGGCAGGTAGCTCTACGTTTGACTTCATGTTATGATTTTGGTGAAAGTGAACCGTATGTTACTCATTTTGATTTGACATTTGAAACAAAAAAATAATAATTAAGCAAATGTCAGCAGCACGAGCGTTGAATTATGGTGGAGCAGCTAAGAGGAGTTGCTGCTATTAAAAACTATCACCCCTTCATCATGTTCTTCTACCTATGCATATTTGTTGAGGAGCGTTCTACTTGCCACCATCCACCTTAACATCCATATTATATATCACTATATATATATATATATATATTACATTCCCTTTGATGAATATACCACAAGAGAAACCATGACTTCTTCAATTAAAGGTTCAACAGAGCACAGAGAAGTTTCCAAAGACTTTGGAATGGAAGAGGATGAAGACCTTTTTGAGATTGATCTTGAGGCAGTGAACTGCATTCCACCACCCCATTACTGGGAAAGTTACTACACTTCCACAGGGAATGCACTTCTGGCCAATTGTTTGATGCCAATATCTGAAATCTCTTGTGCTGTTCCAGCTTGTAATGCAGTGTCTTTTGCAGGGAAGAGCAATGTTCTCTTTATGACAGAGGCAATGTCATTGGGGGAATATCTTAGGCTACCGTTCTTGGGGCCTCTTGGACTATTAGATGAGAAAATGGGAGCACCATTTCATTTTCAGTTTCAGCATTAGAGACTTGTAATATATCAACTTGCTGTGTGGTTGATGATATGTTCTGCAACTTAGCAACTAGTAACATAGCACACTTATCTTTTTTCGGTACATTTTATACAATGTTGTATACTCTTAGTTGGAAGAACACGCAAGTCACATGATTAATTAGCCTTTCGCAGTTTCAATTCTGATGCTCTTAATATTACTTTCTGTTCTGATGAGAATACGTCAAGTCCTTCGAAATCATGATCCCTTATAAAAACTATGAAATTAACATGTTAACCAAAGTTATTTATAAACTTTACCATTTGCTCTTTAAATGAGTTATTTGTTGGTTAAGTGGGTTACAAAGAAAGAATTTAGGCACAATCCAGTACAAAAATTGAAAATTGAAAAACCAATTTAGATAGTTTTGGATTATATCAGTTCTAAATTTGAACCAAACCCATCAAATGATAACATGAGAAAATTGAATTAGATAGGATCAACTATTTTTTTCTTAAAGAAAAATACCTGTCCAATCAACCCTAAGCTGTAACGGATCCATCTTTGGAGATAAGTCCAATTCAAGCTTCAGAGGAGAAGGCTAAATGAGCCCGCAAGCAGCCCAGCTATTTAAAAGACTATGAGACTAGTTAAGTGATATTGGGCTCTAGTAACTACCAGCATTACTATGTCTTTTTAAGTTTTTAATGAATTACTGTAGTATGTATTGGAATTGGTGGCCCAATAGGAATAAGGCACTATATGATGACTTGGATTTAGTGGAATAATAAGTAGAATTTGGTTCATCTTTCTCTTTCTCCTTATTCTCTCTGTCATCACGTTCTCTCTTCTCTTCTCATCTACCTCATCTTCTCTGGAGATCTGAAATTGCCATTACATTTGGTGCTCTCATTGCTTATTCAACTTCCTATACCATGGCTGAAAATACCCGGATGCGGGATGTAACTCAACGACTGGAGACATTGGAACAACAAACCCATCGCTTAGACATACTGGAACAGCAACTGCGTTCAGCTGAATTAGTACGTGAACAACAACATTTGGACCTACAAGAGTCCAACGCTCAGTTACAGGAGCCTCAGACTCAAATCAAGCAAGCATTGCAACGTATACTTGATGGGCAACCCTCTGGTGGTTACTTTTATTCTGGTATACTTGGTTCTGGACCGGGTTCAAAATCTAACGCTAGCAACCCAGATCTGGGTAAACAACGTCCATTTAAACTCATTTTTCCCAGATTTTCTTCTAGTGACCTAACCTCTTGCTATTTGTTGTAGACAAATATTGTCAATATTATCAAATTGGTGATGAAGAACGATTACTGACTGTGTCATTCCATTTGGACGACCCGCGGCTTGCCAGTTTAGGGGTCTTAGTGATGAGGGTTTACTCCCAACTTGGGCTTCGTTTATCATAGCGTTACACAGACAATTTGGACCTTCTGAATTTGATGAACCCATTGGTGCCCTAACTAAGTTACAACAACAAGGTTTAGTTATTGATTACCAATCTACATTTGAAGCTGCTGCTAGTAAGGTTCCTGGTTTATCAGCCACCACCTACAAGTGTGGATTAGAATCCAGAAGTTCAGCACTTATTGGGCCAATATAGGGATGTCTTTGCAACTCCATCTTCCTTACCCCCTAATCGGCCCAACAATCACAAAATTCAATTAATCCCTGATGCAAAGCCTGTCCAAGTTAGACCATACAAATATCCTCACTTCTATAAAAATGAAATAGAAAAATTGGTTTATGAGATGTCGCATAATGGGTTACTCTGACCTAGTCACTCAGCTTTTAGTTCCCCGGTTCTGTTGGTCAAGAAGAAAGATGGGACATGGCGATTCTATGTTGATTATCATGCCCAAATACTGTAACTGTGAGTGATAAATTTCCAATTCCCACAATTGATGAATTGATGGATGAATTACACGGTGCAACCATATTCTCAAAGCTGGATCTACGCTTAGGATATCACCAAATTAAGATGCATCCTACAGACATATATAAAACAGCATTCCGCATATATCACGACCATTAGGAATTTTTGGTCATGCCCTTTGGATTGCCAAATGCACCATTGACTTTTCAGGCTACCATGAATCAGGTCTTCTCTGAATTTTTACGCAGATTTGTAGTAATTGTTTTTGATGATATTTTGGTGTATAGTTCATGTCTCCAAGAACACATTAACCATCTACAACAGGTCCTACTAATTTTAAGGGAAAATTCCTTGTTCGCAAAGTTGTTCAAATGTCTGTTTGCCCAACCATCAATTCAATTTTTAGGACATATTATTTCTGGTGAAGGCATAGCACCTGATCCCAGCAAAACATAAGCTATTCAGGAGTGGCCTATTCCCCAATCTGCAACTCAAGTACGAGCTTCTTAGGCCTCTCCAGGTATTATCGTCAGTTTATCCGACATTATGCTTCCATTGCAGCCCCGTTAACAGACCTTCTAACAAAAGATGGGTTCCGTTGGTCATCAGCATGATCAGATGCCTTTGTCAAGCTCAAGGCTTCTATGATTGCCATGCCAATATTAGCATTGCCCAATTTTAAGAACCCTTTATTGTGGATACAAACACTTCAAGATTGGGGTAGGTGCGATTTTGTTACAAAACAATCACCTAAGTGCACTCTATAGCAGGAAATTGGCACCCTCTATGCGCACCAAATCCACATACATACGTGAGATGTTTACAATCACTTCTGCCGTGGCCAAATGGAGACAATACTTGTTAGGAGTACCGTTCACCATTCACACAGATCACAAAAGCTTGCATAAACTTATGAATCAGGTTATCCAAATCCCGGAACAACAATTGTTCCTATCAAAGCTATTGGGCTTTGATTACTCTATTGTATACAACTCAGGTAAAGCCAACATTGTTGCTGACGCCTTATCTAGACATCCAGAAGGGATTTCTGATTCTACAACACCTCATCTGGCTGCTTTTAATGGTCCAATTAGTGATTACAAGTCCTTACTGCTACAAGAATTACAACAAGACCCATATTGTGCTACAATATTAACATAGTTACAAACGGAGCCAGCAAAATGGAATCATTGGAAAAATAAAGAGGGGTTGTTGTTCTTCCGCAATAGAATTGTCATGTCTGCTGCATCTTCCATTATCCCTCATTTATTATATGATCTCCATACTTCGGTGCCAGGGGGTCATTATGGCCTTACTGGTACTCTGCAGAGGATTGTCCAAAATTTCACCTGGAAGGGAATGAGAAAAACCATACGTGAGTATGTGCCCAACTATGAAATCTGTCAAAAAATCAAACCTCTCAACCATTCTCCATATGGTTTGTTAACACCCATAAAACCACAAGAAGAGACCTGGACATATTTGAGTGTGGATTTTATTACTCACTTACCACCTTCACATTTCTTTACAGCAATTTTGGTCGTTGTGGATAGATTTTCCAAAGGAGCACACTTTGCAGCTTTGCCCCTTTGCTACACAGCTACAAAAATCGCACAAGTGTTTTGAGACACAGTGGGGAAAATACATGGTCTACCTCGGTCTATTATCTCGCATCGTGATCCTCTGTTTCTTAGTAAATTATGGACTACACTCTTCACCCTACAAGGAACCACATTGTGTTTCAGTTTAACCTATCATCCTCAATCGGATGGTCAAACCAAAAGAGTGAATAAATGCGTTGAACAGTTTTTGAGAGCATTTACCTTTGACTATCCTTCTTCTTGGTCTAGATATTTGGCTTGGGCAGAGTATCACCATAATACAGCTTTCAATAGTTTGACGGGCATGACTTCATATGAGATAACATTTGGCCAACCACCACGAAACCTCTTATCCTACACTTTGGGCTCTTCTTCCAACGAGGCAGTAGATGACGTTTTGGTTTCACTTGAGGATGCTTGGTCGAGTCACAGATCATCAGGAATCTGTTTATGAACCTATGAGGGTCTTCATCAACTTCTCCACCAAACTGAGCTCTCTCCACCAGTCGAATATTATCAGACTTGAGCTCCCAATTATTGTTGCCAACTTCAGGATGGACAATACTTGAATTGGGCCTATTGAATAGTGGCGTTAGAATGGTATCCATGAGCGGATTGTCCGCATCATTGTTGTCTGCCATCTTGTGTGCTTCTTCGGACAGAACTCTTAACTCGTTGAATGCAAGCTTCTTCCGAGCAAGTTTTCTGTTCCTCTTTTCTGTTTTTGTAATCTCCAAATCTAGTAGAAATTCTGCCTCTTTATCTCGCATACAACTCAGAAAAGGAATTAGTAGCACTGTTCAAGAATCGCAGAGAAATAAAAAAAAATAATATAAAATAAAATCCAGTCTTAAAAATCAAAATCAATTGATATAAGAAACGCCAATCCCCGGCAACGGCGCCAAAAACTTGATGCTCACTGGCAAGTGTACCGATCGCACAAGTAATATAATAGTAAGTAAAGTATTGTCTCCACAGGGATTGGGTCGAATATCAATTATCGTTCCTTTCAAGAATGGAAGAGTTCAAAAGGGTTTTGACAAATATTGTCAATTTGTGTAAAATTGAGAACTGAAAATAATGACTTGTTTTTGTATTTTTAATTATGAGAAAAAGAATAATAAAAAGAATTGATGTTTTGAAAATATGAGAAAAACATTGTAGCTAGAGCGCACTCACCTTATGATCCCAACTTCTTACTTTGGATTGATTCACAATATTCATTTATAAAACTACTCGGATAAATTATTATCTAAAATAATTAGTTAAATCTCAATCCCTTGGAAATTTAACCTTTTAATCTCAATTGGAATCCTAATCCCTTAGCAACCCCTCATGAAAATTAAGCAATGAACTCTATAATTTAGGAATCCGCAATTCAATACACATCTATTCCTAGCATGCATACGAACCGTTATCCTACCCCCTTTCATGATGAAAACTCCAATATCCCTATCTAGGATTCTAACCCTCAGACTATTATCAACTATTAGAGTGATCAATTCTAATAAAGAAAATATAAAATACGCGCAAGATAGAGATAAAGACAATTTATATAAACGAGTAAAAGTAAACCAATCCGTCGTAACAAGGGTTCACATAGGGTTTGTGACCCTACTACAATAAATGGTACTAGCCAAGCATAATCATGGCTAAAAATAATCCAATATTCAAAAGCATAAAATTTAAGGAGAAAGGAGAAGAAGAACTTGATCCCAGGAATCCTCTCTGAGCACCGCCGTCGTCTCTCTTCAGAAGAATAGGTCTAAATCCCTAATTCTGTCATAAGGATCCTATTTATAAGACTATTTTCTTTCTTCCAAAATTACCCTTCGCGCAGCACGGTCAAATTTCCCGCAAACTGGCGCCAGTTGGCGCCGGTGTGGGGCCGGTTCGCGCCACGCTTCTGTCCAATTCAGAAAAGTCGGACCTGATTGCACGTAAACTAGCGCCAGTTGGCGCCATTCTTCACCTTTTTGGGCGCCACTTTCTCTTGTATTTGGGGCGCCTAGTGGCGCCATTCTTCTTATGTTTTGGGCGCCTATTGGCGCCATGATTTTGGTGATGAATGTGGCGCCAGTTGGCGCCATTTTGGTGCCACTGAGCGCCACTCAAAAACCTCCGCTGCAAAGTTCGCAATCCGGCGCTAGTTGGCGCCTGTGTGGCGCCAGTCTGCGCCATTATGCTGGCATTTGTACTGTGATACATCCGTGCGTGTGGAGTTGCGTTGAGAGGATTTTTATAATTTGTAATTTTCACTTCTCTTTTCCCTGTAAAAACACAACCAAAAGGTGAATATTATTGACATAGAAAGAATTAATATAAATAGCAAATATTTATTTAAATTGCTCTCTTATGACTCAATTCTTATCAATTTTAACACAGAAAAACCACACTTGCCAGAGGCACATCAAATCATTCCCAGATTTAAACGTTGTTGTCCCCAGCAATGTGCAAGACTCAATCCCGGAAATATTCAATTAATCCAACATAACATTCCAGAGATACTCTCAGACACAATATGCTATGCATGCCTGACTCAACATCATAAATCCCAATAATGTCATCAGCTTCTTAAAGATGCACGTCTACATTGATTACCCCTCACACAGATAATAATAATATTCACTCAACACTCAGTGTTTAAGGGTATCATAAGCACTCAATTACTCAAAGCTATAACACTACCATAGGCTTGATCATATTCTAAAAAATTCTTAAAAATGAAGAATCAAACACATGCATCAATTGATCAAAAGGACTTCACAGGTTGTAACTTGGCCGGGGTAACAGGTATGAAAATATGGATAGTAGCTCAAACAACAATAAGATTGAAAAACTAAATTTATTTCACTTTAACACATTCAACTCAATGATTTTGCTCCATTGACATTCCCACAGAATTTCAGGAATTAATTCCTTCCAGCCACCTTTTACCTTTTTCCTTTTTCTTGCTTTCTTTTCTTTTTCTCCTTTTTTTTTCCTTTTTTTTTTTGTAAGGGCATAGATGAATTTTTCATCCCTTAATTACTTGAACTTGTAGAGCTTACCTCAATTTCTTTATTTTATTTTTAACACATTCAGTGATTCAATCTCAATCAAAGTAAGTCACATGGACATAGGCTAAGCCATAATATCAGGCACAGGTCATTTATCAACAAATAAGTTCAGGCTCAAAGGGGCTAGCAAGGGAAAATTTCATACAGGTGGGCTATTTTGGCCATAAGCTAATAAGAACAAAATGCCTTTATCATATCAATCAATGCATGCATAACAGAGAAACAGATCAAGTTCTAGAGTATTACAACAGTGAGGCCTCTCAACAAAAATTTCAGTGTTTAGGCTCAAACCTCACAGTTATGGTATCAATGCAGACTCAAGAAAATTGACCTCAGACATTATCAGAATTTCACAATATTAATTCAGACAAACGAGCAATCATGCAATCCAATTATGCCTATGCAATGTCATGCAAGAAAGTCATACAATATATTCCAAGAATTCAGTCAAGCACATTAACTATATAAGCACATTTAAACCTGAGAATTGCTTGAAAATTTTTTTTAAATAAAAATAAAGAGCACACAAAATACTAAAAAAAAATAACTAAGAAATTTAAAAGAGTTAGAATATCTCCCCTGATAGAAGAATTGCAGCAGTTCTAAGATGCAAGCCTACCATTCCCAGATTTAGAGAATTGCTGTCCTCAGCAATAATTAAACCACAAGAAAGAAGAAAAACCTGCACAATGGAACAAACAGTGGCATATAGGATAAACTATAATGCGAACATTAAAACATCAGAGAAAAATATACCAACACAAAGTAACTAAAAAATACAAAACAGAAAAATAAACTAATATACGAAATCTCCGTCAGCAAGGAGATATAATCAACCCTCCATGTCATCCCCCTCAGCAGCGTGGGATGACTCAGCAAATGAAAGATCTGGTGGTACTGGATGCCTTGATGTATGAGACCACCATTCCTAGATTTGTTCCAAACTATGAAGCCATGTTAAGAACTCTTTGAAGCTTTGATTTTTCCGAGAGATAGAGTCTCGGTGTCTCTTGTCAAACTTCAGCTCCTGGTGTCTCTTCCAACTCGTATCAAAGAGTTTCACCACTTCCTTTCTCATTGCCTTCTTCTTGGTTGGATTACGCCTCCTTTGAGGCATCTTCACCTCTTTGACATCATCTTTTAGAGTTTGAGGAAGCTCTTTCAATTCCACTTTTGACGTACCATCGTCTTTGTAATCTTCAACTTTTTCAGGAACCTCAACCGTTACATTTTTGTCTTCTTCCTTAAAGACTTCAAGACTAAAACAATCCTCTTTGTGATAAGACTGTTTTAAAGAATCAAAGACATGAATAGTAACGGTTTCATCATTCATTCTTAGCTCGAGCTTCCCGCTTTCAACATCAATCAGTGCACGAGATGTGGCTAAGAAAGGTCTACCCAGCAAAAGAGGCATCTCAGCTCCCCCTTCCATGTCCAGCACCACAAAATCAGCAGGAAAGATGAACTTGTCCACCTTCACAAGAACATCTTCCACTATTCCACTAGGCTTCCTTATAAACTTATCAGCAAGTTGAAGAGATGCCAAAGTAGGCCTCAACTCGGTGATCCCCAAGGATTTACAAATAGAAAGGGGCATCAAATTAATGCTAGCCCCAAGATCACATAATGCCCTGCCAATTTTTGTTTTGCCAATTTCAATTTGAATATTGAAGCTCCCTGGATCACTAAGCTTGGGTGGAAACTTCTTCTGTATTATGGCGCTACACTCCTCAGTGAGTGTTACTGTTTGGCACTCTTGCAGCTTATGCTTTCTTGATAACAAGTCCTTCATAAACTTGGCATAATTGGGCATATTAGCCAAGGCTTCAACAAATGGAAGATTGATATGAAGCTTTTTGAATATATCAAGGAACCTGGCATACTGTTGCTTCTGAGCATCCTTCTTGAACCTTTCAAGATAGGGTGCCATGGCTCTCACATATTCAGGACTTGTTGGGTAGTAATTTTCGAAAGAAAGAGTTATCGTTCTCAGGGAACGGTTTGTTTAGTTTTCTTTTGTAATTCCTATTTCTAATTTCTTGAATTTAAGTAATCAATCTTTTAAAACTAAGAAAAGACTAAATGAAGCAAGGTATTTATCAGACTTGTATTAAACAAAATTAACAGAGGAATATCTAATCACAAATGTAACAATTATACGGTACTGGAATTCTTGAATCATGGATGAAGGAAAAATTTCGCATTCCTGCGTTTTATAACTGCTACGGCACTTTAAGATCAGAATTTGAACTACTATGGCTATTTTAACTGAAACTTCCCAGTTCCAGTTTTAATCTTTAGAAGGATCTTTTCCCAAAGTCTTCTAAATCTTTAAAAATTATATCAAAGACCTCCTTGGGTTATCCCTAACCTCAAGGTTTCAATTAACAAGGAACATAATCTGATTTCCCAATCACAATTATGCAAAAATATTCAAGATCCATTCCCATGGTGTTCTTGAACTTAAATCAAAATCTTGCTAATCAAATGAATCTAAAGCGAACCATCACAGTATTCAGAAAAATAAAAGATCACCCAATCATCATGAATCCCAGAAAAAGAAACTTAGAAATTCATATTAACAAATGAAAAGCTTAGAAAAGGAAAATGAAGAACCAAAGCTTGCATGTAGCTGAGTCTTGGATCCCTCCAGGAAAGAAGTTTCACGCTTGCTCTTGATGTGAGAATTTGAAGAACAAAGACTCGAACTTAACAAAAAGTAAAGAACAGAAAAGAAATTCTGGAATTGAAAAACTAAAACTTTACAGGAGAGTGCTTAGTCTATATCTCTGTATCTAAGACTCCTATTTAAAACTAAAAATAACCATTGATCCAAAGTTTCATTGCTGTTCATCCATGCATGTCCTCATCCAACGGTCCAGCTCTTTTTTTTTTCACTTCCAAAAAGTAACTCATATGGTTCTCTAACTGCAGTAAAAATAGTAAAAGAGGATAGTAAATCATCAAATTATCTCTTTCTCTCTCTTTTACCTTATTGGGCTGATTGGTACTCATTTGGCCCATTACTTTGCACTTATAACTAGTCTTTAGCTCAAATATTGTAAAAACAAAGCCATTAAAATAATCATAATTTATAGCTAACAAAATACCCCAAACTTAGAGTTTTGCTTGTCCTCAAGCAATCAAGAAAATATTAATTCAGTAAGCACATTGTTAGCTATTGTCTTTTTTAGCATTCAAATCATCATTCAAGCAATGTAATGGCTTTACAGTTCAATCCTCCATTTATCACATTACATGTCATCCATTAACATCAATCAATTATATTGTCTTTTAATATCAATACCAAACAGCAGTCTAGTCCAAACTAAGTTTTAAATTAAACAAACAGCACACTATGTCACAATGCATATCAAACAGTCACTATACATATTCCATATTAGTTCAATGTCATACACTGAGTTCCTCACAAGGCATTTTCTACTCATCTCTCTTATTTTTCATTAAGGATAATCACCCATCATCAACTCTACATTGTTGTGCCTAACATACAATATTGTCTAGACACTTGATGTCTAATGTGGCATTTCCATCAAAGGGGCTTTTAGGCTTATAATGGGGCTGTGTTTGGATATTTGTTTTTCTAGACACTTGGCTAATTTAGGCTAACCTTAAGTGTCTAATTAATCAACATCTAGCCTTGCAAAATATTGTCTAAGTAAGTTAAAGGGAAGCTGCTTGCTCTCTTCTTTTTTTTACTTTTTTTTTTTATTTTCAGCCTCAACTTTTCACATTCATTCTCACCTTCCTTTTTTTATATACAGGGAATTTTCTATTTTTCTTTCTCCCTTTTTATATCCTTTTTTTCCTTCTAATCTCTTCTTGATCACCTTCTATATTTTTCTTCCTTTTATAACCACTCTCTTCAAGCTAGCTTCCCTTTTCCTTACTTATTTTCTTGCATTGCAGCCTAGTGAGAATTAATCAACGACTAAGGCTTGCCTATAAGGATGGATTGGGGGAATTGGCTCTTGATATCATGGTTATGTAAACATAAAAGAAAAGGTTCAAGCTCAAATAAGGGATCAAGGGATTAAAATTAATTAAAAAGGTAAAGCTTTTTGGCTCTAGGCTAAACAATTTGAAACAAGTGCCCTTATCATGTGGAAATAAACACACTAGTCGCCTAGGTGTAATGTAGGTTAAGGACCCCAATGTAGAGTGACCACTCAACAAGAAAGTATATGTGTTTGGGTCCAAATCCTCACTAAGGTTTTTACTCAGTGATATAACATGAACTAAGCTGAGTTATGTTAGGACTGCTCTCATGAAGTGTAACATAGATGATGCATGGCTAATTAACTAACTTAGAATGAAATAGACATAGAGTTAATAAGATATGTAAGATCAACATAGTTGAGTTCATGCTGATGGATGTCATATGTATAGATAAACAGGAAATTGTTGTTCAAGTTCAATAAAAAAATTAATTTTTTTTATTTTCTCAGTATACAAACCAATCAATTCAGCTTGTATACCTTGTATACCCCACCCCAAACTTAAAAGGTAATTGTGTCCTCACAACAAATGGCAGTAAACATTTTTAACAACAGAAAACACAACATTGAAGACAATAATATACATGTTGAGGAGGATAAACAGCTATGGACAGATGTAGAAAAGATAAAACCTGGGAGACCATTAATATGGTGCTCCTAAGTGTGTGTGGCTGATGTGTTTCACATGTTTACCTATCTTTGGAGCCATAGCTGTAACTTAAAGAGATACCCAGAGAATTAGTGAAATGAAGATTATATGTGAATAAGGAAAAAGAACCCAAAGAGTGTAGCAGGTAAGTGTCAAAGTGATAGGAAAAAATGCAACGACAGAGCACACTCAATTGTGTTTTAGTTGGCAATAGAGAAGAGCAGAAATAAATCACAAACTCAAGTAACAGTCCTCAGCTAAGATAATAATAACAATATTCAGCTAGCTAAGCCACAAACACTTCAGACTACATACTCATCCAAAATTACACAACCACGACACAACCAACCAATACCCAGTAAAATTATGAAACTATTTTGGTCATTTCAACCACAAACTATCTTTTTTCTTGAATTCAACCAGGGATTATCAAATGGTGGTCAACCAAACAAACAGAGAAGAACTACCATAAGCACTAAGACTCAATATGCATATCAACCAACAGGAGGAAATTCATAGCAATAAAAGAAGAGTATGAGTGAGACTGTCTGTGGAGACCCAAAGATAGTTTACAATATTTTCATTACAAGTGAAGTCCAAAGCACAATCAAGCTATATAATTTTATTTAATTTTTTTAAAAAAATATATATATATATATATATATATATATATATATATATATATATAAAATAAAACCTGACTTCCTTGCTCAGCAGTATGGGTGCAGTTGACCGGTGAGGAACCAGGTCGTTCTTAAGACTGATGACACATCCAAGGCTTAGTGAGAATAAAGGCTTTGTGGGTCACAATGAAGAGGGGCTGCCGGTGGAGACGGTCAAGCTTGGTTTTTTTCGGTCTTGATACCAGATCAGCAGCGAGGAAGCTTGACAGTGGTGTAGATCGGCCAACTCTTCGAAGATGGGGTTGTGCTTGTGTGAGTCAGTTTGTGTCGAGACTTGAGAGAGAGAGAGAGAGAGAGAGAGAGAGAGAGAAACACAGTATGTTAATGGAGAAGAAAGGGTTTGAATAGAGAGGTGCCAAACCATGATGTTGGTGCATGTGATTTAGAGGAGAGAGTTTTTGATCAAGCTTGATAAGTGGTATAGGGCTGAAATACATGACCAAAATATATGTGGGTCGCAGCGTGGTGGTTCCATGAAGAAGTGTTTTTTTTAGATGATTTGAGAATGAGGTTTAGGTGAAGGAGAGCTACTGCACTCAGAGTAATTAGTGACTTGTCTTGTCACTGTGATATGGGGCAGGTTACTAGTCATAGGGTGCTCAAGAGAGATACAATTAATGGCTGAAAACACCTTATTTTAAACCACTCAAGCATAAGGAAAAATTATGCACAATAGTTGCACTGTAACAATTCACCTCCATAGCACGTATCAAGTAACTGGTAATTGAAAGCACCAATTTGAGGGAAGAAGGAGAACTGCAATTGTCAAATTCAATACCTAGTTGGGCATAATGCTATGTATAGCACTATATGCCAAATAGGTCAGAGAAATAACTTGGGCCACTGTAGAGAAATACATCATGGGCCATACTCTATTATTTATATTCAAAACAGCCTAAATATTTTTTATTTTTTTTAGAGTAAACACCCTTTTTAGTTCCTGGCAATATCTACAAAGTCCTTTTCAGTCCCTGGCAATAAAAAAGGACCAAATTGGTCCCTAAAAGTACAAGAAAAAGGCCACTCTACATATTTGGGAGTTGACATAAGGACTAACATGGCCCCCCTTTTTTTGTAATTTCAGGGACCAATTTGGTCCTTTTTTATTGCCAGGGACTAAAAAAGACTTCGTAGATATTGACAGGGACTAAAAAGGGTGTTTACTCTTTTTTTTTATAAAAAGCATTCCTTCCTTATGTTATTGTTATTGGGTTGTTATTATGTACAGTAGCCAATTAATCCCTTGTAATAAAAATTTATTTTTGTTTTTTTTAAGCCCAATAAAACCCATAGATATATATCACAACCAAGATGAATATGCAGGTTTAAACTAACATATCTTTACTCAATTACAATTTGGATCACAAATTGAATGATTTGGATTTACGTACCTTAACTTTTTTTTTTCTTTTTTAGCTACTCATCACATGTCCACTCAAACCTGGTCAAGCTTTCATCATATCAATTGCTAAAATATTCCACATAGTAGTCTCTCACTCTTAACTGCTATCCATTGTCCTTAACCACCTAAGCTGTTGTTTATCACTCAAATACCAGGAAAGCATACCCAGTATTGCTCCATCTCTGTGCTACCCCAAACTTAATGACTTCGTTAATTCTCATAAGGTTCACTTGGCAGAATAGTACCACTTTAATTCAATACTCTCAGTCAACCAATTTTTTATCTCAGCACAAATTCTCATCCCCTTTTTTTTACGAAGACAACAATGACACTAGAATAATAACAAAAACAGAAAAATGCCACTACCTACTACGAAAAAATTGAAAAATAATTTTTTTCTACACACATTTGACAAGTTAAAAACTACTTAGAAAATTAAACTAAACAAGACAAGAGTTACACATGCTAAACTAGCCTAAGCTCTATTGACACAATTACATATACTAACTAACTAATCAACTAAACTCCTTTTTTATTTTCATCCAGCATCTAGTAAAGAAACAAAATTCTTTTCTTTATCCACATGCCTGCTCCAGCAACGTTTTAACCATCTAAACTTTTTTTTTTTTTGTAAATAAAGAGGGGCACAACCCCATTAACCATCTAAACTTGATTGGAAATAATTTGATTGTTATCTTCAAATTTAGAATAATTTGCCCTGTATCTAACCATTTGATTATTTTCTTTTGCATTATTTCCTTCATGGTTAGACTAAGTCTTCTCAGTTGATATAAGAAGCTGTGCTCAGATTTTTCTCAAGAAATTTTAATGGTTCAAATTTCTTGTCTCCAAAGAATTTGGGTGGTGGGGACACAAAGGCTGACACAAGTTCGCTTTCATTTTGCTTTTCCTCCACATGTTTGAGGCTGCCCATTTCTAAATTGCTAATTTCACTATTTAAAAGCAAGTTGTGAGCAACCAAATGATCATAAAATGAAATAGCAGAATAGTCATTAACATCTTCATCAATGACATTTATTGTATTTAAAACATTAAAAGTCATTTTTTCCTCATTAACTCCCATGGTCAATTTTCCTGTTTCAACATCAATTATAGCATCCTCTTTAACTAAAAATGGCCTATCCAATATAATGGGCACATCCTTGTCAGCTTCAAAATCAACTATCATGAAATCTGTTGGAAAAATAAACCTATAAACTTTCACTAATTTGTTCTCTATTTTTCCATCAGGGACAATATTCCTTTCTTCTAGTGCACATGAAATTAAAGAAGAACCTGTATTTTTCGGCTTGGATGAAAAATTGTTGGAGAGATAGTGCTCTTGTTGCTGCTCTTGGAGTCTCTGAGGAAATGGGATCTGTATTGCCTTTGATATAGGTTGATGAGTTTCAATGTTTTGCATTAGCTTGTCTAATTCGTTTGATTTCAATGCTGCCCATACTGGTTCAGCTGTAGTTTCCTTCTCATCATCTTTGTCTTGAGGTGAGGATTGAGTGGTTGATGGTTGGGCTGTAACAATGTTATCCACTTGCTGCCCATTCCTCAAGTGGAGGGCTTTGCACACTTCTTTTCCATCCCTTTTAGGTATTTCTGTGTCACTTGGTAGTGTCTCCAAAGGTCTACTACTAAGGGAAGAAGCAATCTGCCCCATTTGTATCTCAAGGCTGTTCAAGATAGCTCCATGACTTTGAAGCATAACTTCATGGTTTTCTAGCATTTGATTCATCCACTGCTCATTTGGAGGTTGAGCTTCTGCAACATGTTGTTCTAGCTGTTCAACAAAAGGTGGAAGCATAAAACAAGGTGAAAAAGGCTCTTCTGCTTCAAATGACTGATGCCATCCATGATAAGGCTGCTGGTATTGGTAATTTTGACCTTGATTTTGGGCAAAATTATATTCTTGGTTTTGCCATCCTTGCTGATCAAATTGGTTGTGGTTGATATAATTGTAGTTGAAGTCTCCCACATAAAGAATAGATGTTGGATTGCTGGGGCATTCTTCAAAAGCATGAGCACCATAGCAAAGTGAGCATATAGGTGTTATAGCAACTATTGGAGTAGGTGCTGGCTGCTTAGATTCTTCCATAACCATGATCAAATCCTTCATTGTGTTATGCAAAGCTGCGAGTTGAGCTGCCAATGCCATTGTGATCCCCCTGTAAAGTGTTTAACAACAAATTTTATTTTATTTTTTTAGATTTGGCAGAATGCTAAGTGTATCAATTTGTTTTCACAGTAAAAATTATTGATCTGCAAAATCTACAAGGAAAACGTAAGTTCAAGAAAAATTAAAAATGAAAATGAAAGAAAACCAACTCAAGAACTAAATGACAGAATTTTCAAAAAGAAACTAAATCAAACACCGTTCCCCGGCAACGGCGCCATTTTGTTGGGTAGTAATTTTCGAAAGAAAGAGTTATCGTTCTCAGGGAATGGTTTGTTTAGTTTTCTTTTGTAATTCCTATTTCTAATTTCTTGAATTTAAGTAATCAATCTTTTAAAACTAAGAAAAGACTAAATGAAGCAAGGTATTTATCAGACTTGTATTAAACAAAATTAACAGAGGAATATCTAATCACAAATGTAACAATTATACGGTACTGGAATTCTTGAATCATGAATGAAGGAAAAACTTCGCATTCCTGCGTTTTATAACTGCTACGGCACTTTAAAATCAGAATTTGAACTACTATGGCTATTTTAACTGAAACTTCCCAGTTCCAGTTTTAATCTTTATAAGGATCTTTTCCCAAAGTCTTCTAAATCTTTAAAAATTATATCAAAGACCTCCTTGGGTTATCCCTAACCTCAAGGGTTCAATTAACAAGGAACATAATCTGATTTCCCAATCACAATTATGCAAAAATATTCAAGATCCATTCCCATGGTGTTCTTGAACTTAAATCAAAATCTTGCTAATCAAATGAATCTAAAGCGAACCATCACAGTATTCAGAAAAATAAAAGATCACCCAATCATCATGAATCCCAGAAAAAGAAACTTAGAAATTCATATTAACAAATGAAAAGCTTAGAAAAGGAAAATGAAGAACCAAAGCTTGCATGTAGCTGAGTCTTGGATCCCTCCAGGAAAGAAGTTTCACGCTTGCTCTTGATGTGAGAATTTGAAGAACAAAGACTCGAACTTAACAAAAAGTAAAGAACAGAAAAGAAATTCTGGAACTGAAAAACTAAAACTTTACAGGAGAGTGCTTAGTCTATATCTCTGTATCTAAGACTCCTATTTAAAACTAAAAATAACCATTGATCCAAAGTTTCATTGCTGTTCATCCATGCCTGTCCTCATCTAACGGTCCAGCTCTCTTTTTTTTCACTTCCAAAAAGTAACTCATATGGTTCTCTAACTGCAGTAAAAATAGTAAAAGAGGATAGTAAATCATCAAATTATCTCTTTCTCTCTCTTTTAACTTATTGGGCTGATTGGTACTCATTTGGCCCATTACTTTGCACTTATAACTAGTCTTTAGCTCAAATATTGTAAAAACAAAGCCATTAAAATAATCATAATTTATAGCTAACAGGACTCAGCTCAAACTTCTTCTTTTCAACTGGCTTCTCCACTTCAGCAGATTTTTTAATTTCTTTTTCTTTTTCGGGCTCACCTGCAGTATCTAGCTTCTTCTCAGCTTCCACATTTCTGCTCGGCTTTTCTGGAGCTGCCACCACTTTGCCACTTCTAGTTGTGACAAACATACAATCCTCCTTGGGATTTGTAACTGTGTTACTAGGGAAAGTGCCTGGAGTTCTATCAGCAACTTGCTTAGCCAGCTGGCCAATTTGATTCTCCAAATTCCTGATAGAAGCACTCATGTTTTTAGTATTGGCCCTAGTCTCTTCCATGAAGGCATTGGAGTGTTGAACCATTTGTCCCACTAGCCTCTCCAAATCAGAAGGTTCCTTGGTTTGGACTGGTGGAGGCTGCAAGTAGTTGTTTGAATTGTAATCAAGGCTTGTGCCTTGGATCTTCCGTTGATAATTATTTCCTCCAGGAGCAAAATTCTGACCTCTTTGAACATTTTGCTGTTGAGGTCTTTGATCATACCAGATGCCATTCACTTGTACTTGCCGAGGTGAATCAGAAGGCATCTCAGGACATTCATTAGACTCATGATTGCCCTGGCAATATTCACACACAACAACAGCTTTAGTCTGAACACTAGCAAGATGCATCTTGTCAAGCCTTGAGGTCAGGTTTGCTACCTGCTGAGATAGCAAACTATTTTCAGCCAGCACTGCATTATTACCTTCCAGTTGAAGGATACCGCTTTTAGGTTTGGATGACAACACTTCATGTTCATTTGCAGCCATCCTCTCAATCAACTCAAGAGTCTCATTTGCTCTCAGAGTTTTAATAGTGCCACCTGCTGCACCATTCAACACCATCCGAATTTCCGGTTTACAATCGTTGAAGAAGATCCGGACCTGATCACCATTGGTCATGGGGTAATGAGGACACCTCCTCATTAGATCTTTGAACTGGTTCCAGGCTGCACACATAGTTTCACCCTCAGCTTGAGTGAAATTGGTGATATGATTCACCATTTGATTGTATCTTTCCATTGAGAAGAATATAGCAAAGAATTTATTTGATAAGGTTTCCCATGAAGGAATACTTCTCGCAGGCTGCCTCTCCAACCAATTCAACGCTTTTCCTTTAAGAACAAAAGGAAACAGTCTCAGCCGGACTGCATTATTGGACACTTGAGGATGCTTGGTCGAGTCACAGATCATTAGGAATCTGTTTATGAACCTATGAGGGTCTTCATCAACCTCTCCACCAAACTGAGCTCTCTCCACCAGTCGAATATTATCAGACTTGAGCTCCCAATTTATGTTGCCAACTTCAGGATGGACAATACTTGAATTGGGCCTATTGAATAGTGGCGTCAGAAAGGTATCCATGAGCGGATTGTCCGCATCATTGTTGTCTGCCATCTTGTGTGCTTCTTCGGACAGAACTCTTAACTCGTTGAATGCAAGCTTCTTCCGAGCAAGTTTTCTGTTCCTCTTTTCTGTTTTTGTAATCTCCAAATCTAGTAGAAATTTTGCCTCTTTATCTCGCATACAACTCAGAAAAGGGATTAGTAGCACTGTTCAAGAATCGCAGAGAAATCAAAAAAAAAATAATAATATAAAATAAAAATCCAGTCTTAAAAATCAAAATCAATTGATATAAGAAACGCCAATCCCCGGCAACGGCGCCAAAAACTTGATGCTCACCGGCAAGTGTACCGATCGCACAAGTAATATAATAGTAAGTAAAGTATCGTCTCCACAGGGATTGGGTCGAATATCAATTAATCGTTCCTTTCAAGAATGGAAGAGTTCAAATGGGTTTTGACAAATATTGTCAATTTGTGTAAAATTGAGAACTGAAAATAATGACTTGTTTTTGTATTTTTAATTATGAGAAAAAGAATAATAAAAAGAATTGATGTTTTGAAAATATGAGAAAAACATTGTAGCTAGAGCGCACTCACCTTATGATCCTCACTTCTTACTTTGGATTGATTTACAATATTCATTTATAAAACTACTCGGATAAATTATTATCTAAAATAATTAGTTAAATCCCAATCCCTTGGCAATTTAACCCTTTAATCTCAATTGGAATCCTAATCCCTTAGCAACCCCTCATGAAAATTAAGCGATGAACTCTATAATTTAGGCATCCGCAATTCAATACACATCTATTCCTAGCATGCATACGAACCGTTATCCTACCCCCTTTCAGGATGAAAACCCCAATATCCCTATCTAGGATTCTAACCCTCAGACTATTATCAACTATTAGAGTGATCAATTCTAATAAAGAAAATATAAAATACGCGCAGGATAGAGATAAAGACAATTTATATAAACGAGTAAAAGTAAACCAATCCGTCGTAACAAGGGTTCACATAGGGTTTGTGACCCTAACTACAATAAATGGTACTAGCCAAGCATAATCATGGCTAAAAATAATCCAATATTCAAAAGCATAAAATTTAAGGAGAAAGGAGAAGAAGAACTTGATCCCAGGAATCCTCTCTGAGCACCGCCGTCGTCTCTCTTCAGAAGAATAGGTCTAAATCCCTAATTTTGTCATAAGGATCCTATTTATAAGCCTATTTTCTTTCTTCCAAAATTACCCTTCGCGCAACACGGTCAAATTTCCCGCAAACCGGCGCCAGTTCGCGCCACGCTTCTGTCTAATTCAGAAAAGTCGGACCTGATTGCACGTAAACTGGCGCCAGTTGGCGCCATTCTTCACCTTATTGGGCGCCACTTGGCGCCACTTTCTCTTGTATTTTGGGCGCCTAGAGGCGCCATTCTTCTTATGTTTTGGGCGCCTATTGGCGCCATGATTTTGGTGATGAATGTGGCGCCAGTTGGCGCCATTTTGGTGCCACTGAGCGCCACTCAAAAACCTCCGCTGCAAAGTTCGCAATCCGGCGCTAGTTGGCGCCGGTGTGGCGCCAGTCTGCGCCATTATGCTGGCATTTGTACTGTGATACATCCGTGCGTGTGGAGTTGCGTTAAGAGGATTTTTATAATTTGTAATTTTCACTTCTCTTTTCCCTGTAAAAACACATTCAAAAGGTGAATATTATTGACATAGAAAGAATCAATATAAATAGCAAATATTTATTTAAATTGCTCTCTTATGACTCAATTCTTATCAATTTTAACACAGAAAACCACACTTGCCAGAGGCACATCAACTCTGCAGAGGATTGTCCAAAATTTCACCTGGAAGGGAATGAGAAAAACCATACGTGAGTATGTGCCCAACTATGAAATCTGTCAAATAATCAAACCTCTCAACCATTCTCCATATGTTTTGTTAACACCCATAAAACCACAAGAAGAGACCTGGACATATTTGAGTATGGATTTTAGTACTCACTTACCACCTTCACATTTCTTTACAGCAATTTTGGTCATTGTGGATAGATTTTCCAAAGGAGCACACTTTGCAGCTTTTCCCCTTTGCTACACAGCTACAAAAATCGCACAAGTGTTTTGGGACACAGTGGGGAAAATACATGGTCTACCTCGGTCTATTATCTCGCATTGTGATCCTCTGTTTCTTAGTAAATTATGGACTACACTCTTCACCCTGCAAGGAACCACATTGTGTTTCAGTTTAACCTATCATCCTCAATCGGATGGTCAAACCAAAAGAGTGAATAAATGCGTTGAACAGTTTTTGAGAGCATTTACCTTTGACTATCCTTCTTCTTGGTCTAGATATTTGGCTTGGGCAGAGTATCACCATAATACAGCTTTCAATAGTTTGACGGGCATGACTTCATATGAGATAACATTTGGCCAACCACCACGAAACCTCTTATCCTACACTTTGGGCTCTTCTTCCAACGAGGCGGTAGATGACGTTTTGGCTTCACGAGCGTCCATCCTCGCAACAGTCAAAGAAAATTTGCTCAGAGCCCAAACACATATGAAAAATCAAGCCGATAAGAAAGAAAAGACAGAATTTTTACCGTTAGGGAACAAGTCTTACTCCGACTCCAGCCTTATCGTCAGCTATCCGTGCAGCACAGATCTTCCCAAAAACTTGCCTTAAGGTTTTATGGACCATTTGAAGTAGCTGAACATCTGGGTCTGGTGGCTTACCGTCTAAAGTTACCACATTTCGCTCGGATTCACCCTGTTTTCCATGTCTCGCTTTTAAGACCCTTCAGATCTGACTGGCGGTATCAGATCGATGATCTGCTTGAGTCCTCACGAGATATGCCATTGAATATACCCCAGCAGCAGTTGTAGGCAAACGGGAAATATGGCGTAAAGGAACACGGGTCACCCAAGTCCTCATTCAGTGGCAAGGGTTTCCACCTGAAGACAGCTTATGGGAAGATGAGGACTTGATTTTTACAGAAGGAATTCAAGCTAACTAAGCACACTTAGAACACGATGACTCAAGCAAATTGAAGGAAGATTCGGGTACGGTGAGGGATTTCACCAATCTTAAGAATCCTACCTTCTCTTTAGAACCAAAGACTACACAGGGACACAACCAAACTGAAGACCAGAGACTGATTAAACCCAACCCTCTTCAGACTCTTTCGGCTACCAACTGCCCAATAAATGACCTTCTGCCCAATCCCTTTTCCCGAGACCACTTTTGCGTGTCCCAACCACAGCCTTGCCAGATACATCACATCACCACTTTAAGTGACTTCCCCATCT
Source organism: Gastrolobium bilobum (assembly GCF_033153095.1). NCBI lineage: Eukaryota > Viridiplantae > Streptophyta > Magnoliopsida > Fabales > Fabaceae > Gastrolobium > Gastrolobium bilobum. The sequence goes on along the minus strand of NW_026897280.1, from coordinate 214,269 downwards.
GTTCCCACAATATCATTGAACCGCCTCTCCATCCCTCACATCCCATTAGATCGCAAGCAGCTCACATCCTTGAGGATGAGGATAATTTTGAGCAAAAGGGGATTGTAACAGATCCATATTTGGAGATAAGTCCAATTCAAGCTTTAGAGGAGAAGGCTAAACGGGCCCGCAAGCAGCCCAACTATTTCAAAGACTATGAGACTAGTTAAGTGATACTGGGCTCTAGTAACTACCAGCATTACTATGTTGTTTTAAGTTTTTAATGAATTACTGTAGTCTGTATTGGAATTAGTGGCCCAATAGGAATAGGGCACTATATGATGACTTGGATTTAGTGGAATAGTAAGCAGAATTTGCTTCATCTTTCTCTATCTCCTTATTCTCTCTCTCATCATGTTCTCCCTTCTCTTCTCATGTACCTCTTCTTCTCTAGAGATCTGAAATTACCATTACATAATCACTCATGCTTATTGATTTATGTATTTAGTGGGTAGTGCGTCTAATCATTTCTTAGAAGGATTAACAACTTGCTTTGTTCAAGTTAACACCTTATTGATTTGTTTTAATTTAGACATCGACCATTGTACCACCTTTTTAAATAAAATGCCTGAATGCAACGACGGTCAAAAATTTTGCCAAAGTACCACGTTGTAGAATTAGCTACAACTGCCAGCAATTATAGTATAGCCACGTGGCATGTTAAAACAGGCCACGAAACTTGCTACTGGTTGTAGCGAGTTCAATGATCAAATTGGTCAATTTGATTTTTGCTTTTCAATGACAAGCAAAGAAGAGAGACAGACTTGGTGATGGTGTAACAAGTAAAGTCTCAACAGTAAAAAAAAAAATTGCAAGTGTGCAGAACTCGCTGCATGTATTGCAACAAAAAATTTGTGTTTTCCTTTGCTTTATTTGAATTTGATTTCCCCCCTTTTCTGTATTCTGCAGTGGAGACCTTGAACGATTATGTTTGCTATAATGGCTTTTTACTGATGGTACACTTTTGTTAGGCTAAGATGGAAACTTCTTTAATACCGCTAAGGGCTGTGTAGCTTGGTGTTGCCTTGCCAACGTTTATGCAAGTAGCGCGCAAGTATACGCAACGACAAGTAATATGAGGCGTATTTGAGACTCCAATAACGTTCCCACAAGGATCTTGGTATTTTTGCTTTGAATGAAAATTGTAATTGCTACTCAGAACAAAAAATAAAATTAAATAAAATTAAACAAACTGCTATTCTAAGCTAAGTGTGAGGAAAATATTTTTTGGAAGATTTTCTTTTTAAAATAGAGATTCAGTTGATGCAGGAAGTTGAAATAACTGGAAATTAATTAAATGAGAGCATTTATATTTTTTATGATTTTCTCTTAACTTTTAGAATAGAAAATTAGAATTTCTGATTCGAATAAAAATAAGAAGCAACAACAAGGGTTGATTAAAAACAGTATTTGAAAATAAGTTGGATTTCGATTTCCCCTTCCCTCATTTGTTATTAAGTTGCTTGAAAGAAAAGAGTTGCTATTTTTTCAACAGTTCCAACTTAACGAAAATACAAAATCAATCATTGTTTCCCAACAACAATTTTTCCTATAAATAACTAGAGGTGGCAATATGGGTTGAGCCCGGCGGGTCAACCCGCCAAAATGGGGCGAGTTGGGTTGAGGTTTTCAACCCACCAATCCACCTCAACCCGCTACGCCTAGAAGTAGGTCAAAACGGGTTCAACCCGCTGTGGGGCGGGTTGACCCGCCGGGTTATAATTTTTACTTTTTTTTACAATTAGGTAGTATTTCATTAGTCCTTAAATTTTTGTGATATCCAATTGTTTTTTATCTTAGTACTTCCTAGAAAAAATAAAGAATAACAATTTTATTTATGACAAATGTTATCTATATATAAATTCCTAAAGATGTTTGACAAATATTAGTATACATTTAAGATTGAGACTAAAAATATATAGAGAAGTGTGAAATAAAATAAAATAATATTAGAAAAATTCATAAAATATAATTTATTTTTGAATTTTAATTAATTTTTTTTAACTGGCGGGTTGGTGGGTTGACCCGCCAACCCACCATAAAACGGGGTGGGTTCATTTTTCTAGCCCATATTTTTTGGCGGGTCAACCCGCCCCGCCCTGTTTTTGGCAGGTTGGTGGCGGGGCGGGACGGGTCGGGGCGGATCAATCCAAATTGCCACCCCTATAAATAACAGATGACACATTCTTGTGCATCCATTAATACAAGACCTTGAAGCACCATTTCCTTAAGTTACTTGGGGTAACTTTAAGTCTGGAGCCATACCCATTGAAAGATATTTCACTCAACTTTCCATGTGCTTAATATGAGGTCTAATGTGGGTTACTTCCCAATAATTCCACACCACTAAGTGTTGTCTATGTGTGACCATCACATATCAAACTCAGAATGAAAAACACAATATTAAGCAAGCTAAAAATAAACATTTAAGTTTTAGAACAACAACTGATAACAAATGAGTTCTGGGAACTCTTCCAACCCAACTCTAAAAAAGTTTAGCTCATAACCATGGGGTTATGAGCATAAAAATAGTAACATAAACTTAAAATTACAAATAAAGAAAACAATAACTAATTCCTAAGGCAGCAGCAACATCATAAGATGTGCTCTGCACATACCTAAAAACAATGAAATGAAAAAAATTAAAAGTTCCTAAAACAATGAAGGAAAGAAATTCAGAAAAGAAAGACCCCTCAAGCCTTTACCCGTTGCTTCTTTATATCTCTTCTTTATAGCAAGCAGCAGCAACATGATCCCTCAGATCAGTGTCCACGTGTCCTCCCTTTTAACTATTTGCTTAGGACCACCACAACTCAGCACTAAAAATTTGTTGCACACATGCCCTCGTCCTTCATACCAATGAGATCATACCCCTATATATATATATATAGGTGTCGAATTTAAAGTTTGACACTTCATCTGAGAGTCGTTAGATAAAAAAAAAGTCAATGGTGTCACATGTTTACAAATCAGAGTCGTTGATCTTTTTTGATCTAACGGCTCTCAGATGAGGTGTCAAATTTCAAATTTGACACTGTTGTCAAAGGATCATACCCCATATATATATATATGGGAAAAGTTATATTGACAAAAAAAATTCTTACAAACTACACTAAGTCTGACTAGTCATACACTCTTGATTGAAGTCTAACCAATCAGACTTAGTGTAGTTTGTAAGAAAAAAGTTTGTCAATATAACCCCTCCCTATATATATAGGTTATATTTATCTCATTTCACATGAGACAGGCCAAGTTCCTACACACACAAAAATAGAGGTGTATCTCTCTATTTTTTTCTATTCTCTTGCATATGGGTCCCGCTTGTGATATTGTCTCTGCTATATGAGATAATTCTTCTCATGTAATATGAAAAAATAATTTACATATATATATGTGTGTGTGTGTGTGGGTGTGTGTGTATAACATGACATTTCTTGTTCTTAAAGAGAAAGAATTCATATTCTTGAACTTCCACCATAATCAAACTTACGTGGGCTAAAAGAAGGTAGTTTGTGGGGCCGCGACCCATTAATAATCACCAAATTTTCTCTAAAGATTTTGCTTTAAACTTTTGAGAATTTTTAAAATATTTTCATGTAATGTTGTATTTGCTAGCGTAATAAAATGAAAATTAATTCTTGATTTTTCCCTTTGTCAAAACAATAGTGCCATATTATGAATATTTATGCATGTTTTTCTTCCTCTACTGGGATAATTATATACATAAATGAGGACTCTAGGTCCATTACAAATTAGCTATCAATCAGCTATGAATAAGGAAATGAAATAACCTGTTACTATTTCTATTTAATACAAAACTCCTATGATTATGTCAATCAACTGCAAATAAGAAAATTAATCTATTTAATACAAATCTCCTGTGATTATGTAATTGTGTAATCAATGATTAAAATTCCAACAACTGTACAACTCAGCAAATATTATCTCATTTCAACACTCCCCTCAAGTTGGTGCATAGATATCAATCATGCCCAACTTGCTAATTGCTTCTTCAAACAATTTTCCTGATACAACATTTGTCAAGATGTCGACTAACTAATCTTCAGATTTGATGGAGGGAAATTGAATAATTTTTTGATCAAGCTTTTCCTTGATAAAGTGCCTATCCACTTCTACATGCTTGGTTTTATCATGTTGAACTGGTTTATGGGCAATTTCAATAGCAGCTTTATTATCACAATGTAACTCCATAGGCTGATTGTAGCAGATTCCTAAGTCTTGTAGGATGCTCTTAATCCACAACAATTCCCATGTGCCATTCCTCTAACCTTACTGAGAACTGGTTGGGTAAACCTACCTAATTATGAACATAATTCAGTAGTAAAAAGAATACCACCTTAAAGTTACCTCTTCCATAGTGATTGGAAATAATCTACAGTTAATGACATCTGAGATGTCTTGAGCCATCATATTAGTTTGGAATTGTTCTGAGTATTCTTGTGGGTCGCATTTTCCTCCAAACTTATTAGTGAAGATTTTGATATCTTTCAAAATGAGAGTATTCATAATATCTAAGATAAATGAGTGAGCTACTTTAAAAGCATATTTTTGGATAGGATGAGAGTTTTGATCTCACAAATGTAAGGAGATTTGGCTATGATGTGGAGGAAGAATTTTAGATTCTTTCTATTTTGGGTTGAGTTGTTTGCGAGATAGAGCTTTCTCTTTACTGTGAAGAGATTGCTAGATATCTACATCGGAAAGTTCAACCAGAAGTGATTGACGTTCATCAGCGACTTACTGTTGGAGTTTCTTAAACTCCAACTACTCACGTTCTTGGTTCTCTAGCCTAAGGTTTTGTTGCTTGAGGGTATCAAGAATTTGGATGTTAGTGGCCATTAGTTGTTGGTAGGGAGCTTGGCCGTTTGAGGTGGTGAGGATGAGGTTACAAACACTCTTCTTTGGCTTAGAAGGCAGTTTTGGGATCTATTTAGGGATTTGGACATCTAGCTCCTTGTATCAACCATGCTTTTAAATTCTTTGGAGTGAGAATAAAAGTTTATATTCCCCACAGACGACGCCAATGACCAGTCAAAGAGATGTTGGGTTTGACCACACACGGTTGAGTCTGTTCCAGTTGAAATCTAGCATGAATTTGCAACGAGATGGACTTTGATGACTACTATGGGATGATTTAACTAGTACTTGAGGTTTTTGCTTGACAAGGACAAATGAAGGATGTATCTGCAAGGCACTCTAATGCTCAAGTCAATATTTGATCAATAAGCTTAAGTTATAATGGAGAAGATAATCATACTTGGGTTTTAAATCTTCTTTATATAGTGATAAGATGACCTGCTTAAGTCGTCTTAGTATGGCGACATTAATCTTATTGATGGATTCAAGTGGCTTTTACGACCTATCTTATTTGCAAGATGCCTATTTATGGGCTATACCTCTTAGGCATAGCTGAAATCATGTGTCTATCCTTTAGCCATTGGTTGTTGAGGAGGCTTAGGAGCTTTGAGTTGTGTTGTTATAGTTATATGCTTACATGATGGCGTATATGCAGGATGAATGGGTTATCTTACTCTTTAAGTTTTGTTATTGGGCATCTTGGGCTATAAATGGGTTGGACCCTTTATCCCGCTTAGTATGGGTCCAGATCAAGAACTATTTTTTGTAGGATTTAATTGAGCTTCTAACTTGCTAGGATTTTGGAGGTTTCATGTGATGGAAGATATAAGTACTAGCTGAATAATGTGGCTTCTAGTTGATTATGGATTTTAATTTGAGTGCACTTAAAGATCTTGATTTAAGTCAATTTAGGGTTTTATTAAAGATTTGTGTTTTAGAAAATTTTCAAAGGAAATATTTTTACAAATTATTATAATTGCTAGTCATTGACCAATAAATAAATAATTGAAATTTTTCATGTGATATATGTAGATACGAGGTATGTTTTGATGGCAAACAAAAAGAGAAGAGCATTAATCAAGAGCAATAAACATCAACCATGTGTGAAGATTGAAGATACATGATTGGATCAAGAGATATTAAAGTGGCAAGAACATAGATGAGCTATGAAGAAAGATAGAAATGGATCAAGAGAAAGAAGGAAGAATAAGAAGAGCAAAATCAATAACAAAGGCAACAAAACAATGGACAATCTTGAAGAAAAGAAAAGGATCAAAACCAACAAGTCAAGTACCAAGTTCTAGTGAGGATCAAGATCCAAGAATCAACATAAGAAGCTAAGTCCTTGTTCCTATTAGATTACACTTTTAGGACTTAGATATGATTGTAAAGGTATATGGTAGATTGCATTGCATGAACTCAAAATTTTTCTCAAAATAAACGTGTTAGTCAAATTACATAATTCATAACTTTTATAAAAACCCATGGAAAAGATCATTGACATGTTTTATAACTTCAAAACATATTTATCAAGTCAATATCTTTCACGAAAAATGGTTGGAAGCAAGTTAGAACATATTTGAACTTAAAATTTGTTGCATAATTTGATTATTGTCTTTCGAACAATTTTTCATACCAAATATGATGGATTTGGATCTTGTGTTCTTCATAGAAGTTGTAGATATTTCTTTTGTCTTTATAGAGAGACCAAGATCACATCAATACGACAAAACTAACCCAAGTTATGCCCAAAATACAAAACTTGTTTCTGTCTTGCTGCATAATTTTGCTATTATCTTCCAGACAACCTTTCATATTGAAGATTATGGATTTTGATCTTGTGTTCTTCATATAAGTTGTAGATCTCTCTTTTATCTTTCCAACGAGACTAAGATCGCATCAATCCGAAAAGTATAACTCAAGTTATGCCAAAATACGTCTTGTTATTAGGGGAGGATTCGAATCCTTCACAAAGAGATTCGAATCCCTTGTTCCTAGAAGCAAGGATTCGAATCCCTTACGAAATGATTCGAATCCTTACTGTCCAGAATGCACATAATGACTATAAATGGCTAGTTTTCAATGGAAACAATATATATGCATTCCCAATAGCTCTAAAACATTTAAGGCATCATTTTTACACATCTTAAGCATGTTTCGAGAGTCTCTACACTATCATTTGCATATTCTTTCGTATCTTTCAAAGATCAAACATATTTGAACTCATATTATGAAAATCCATATACCCATAGTGCTTCAAGTTGTATATCCACACTTTGAGAGTGTATATTTATTTTCAAACACTTCCTCCTTTGTATTCTTGAGTTGAGAAGGTTGTGAGACCCATTGTATTTGAGAGGTACCAAAATACCTAAGTAAATTTGGAGTGAAAGGCATTCAAGAGCCCAAAGTCTTGGAAGGTTATAGAGGTTTGTCAAGCACCTGAGAAGCTTGACGAATAGTGAAAGAATTGATCGATCGACTTTAGTCTGGACGTAGGTCACAAGTGGTAGTGACCGAACCAGGATATATTGAGTTTGGATTTTTTTAAACCCTCTCTCTTTATTTCTAGCACTTTAATTGCTTCTTTTATAACTTGTATGTGCTAGCATAGGCTTTATAATTATGATATATTATATGTTATGGATTGTTTGAATGTATTGATTAACTTTTCATATATTAAAGTTTACTTGAAATGATAACTTAAAAACTCGAAAGGGGAATTTTGCGAAAATTTTGTAATACTCAATTCACCTTCTTCTTGAGTATGGAAGCCACATTCCCAACAATATAGTCATATTTATTGTCCATTTAACACTTTTTTTATCTTAGTCGATTTAATCAAGTTTAAGCACTATTTAGTACCTATTTGCCGGGTCTTCTTTTTAACTTATTTTTTCCTTAAAAGATTAAGCATAGCCAACATATTTCTTTAAAAACTATTATCATAAAAGAGTTTTTTTTCTTCTTGTAATGAATAAAAAATGAAAAAGCTAGAAGCTTAATTTTTTCGGAGTCCTTATATTTATATTTCAATTATATCCTTATTCTCTAAATTTCTATTAACAAATTTTACCGTCTACCTTGATGACAAATCATTTCATCTTCTTATCTCCTCCAAAACACTAAGAATCCAAGAGAGTGTTTTTCCCAAAAGGAGATTTTGCACGCTAGGTTGTAGTTAATTCATCTCAAGTTAGTATGTCAGGTCATAATTTGTATTAAATAAAAAAAAATAAGTAGAGGGTTCAAAACCTCATATACGCCAAAGAATACAAGTTTAACCAGTGTTATGAAACCCGACCTGACCTGAAATCCAGAAAATCAGTAATCGGATTGGCCATGCATCAGACCCGGTCAAAACCTGGCCAAACCAGCCCAAAATCGGTGAACCGGTAGGGTTATGCATTTTTATAATTAAAAAAATCAAAATTATTTCATCTTGTTAGAAAAAATGTAGAACTCATTTTAAATTTTTTTGTAATTGTATTTGTAGTAGTATACTCTTCTACAATGACCTCAAATTTCAGCTTTCAATACTGAAACAATTTGTGAAACAATAAATTAAGAGAATGTGACATATGTCATTTCAATGTAGATGAATTTAAAAAATATGAGTTCACAACATCTGGCCTTTTGAATGTCATTGAGAGGTATGCTTATGGAGATTCTAAGTTGTAATTTAAATTGACATAGTAATAGTGTGCATTTTAATTTATATGTATTTTATGAACTTATAAAAGTGTGATTGGGTAATTTTTGAGCTTATGTAGTAAACCTTGTTTAACTCATTTTAGATATAAGAATATAATTAAATTTATATGTTCATATTTATACCCACCAGTCTGACCAGTTATCCAATACCCCGGTCGGGTCGGGTTTAATAACACTGGGTTTTACATTTTTCGCATAATAGCGGTTGACAACAAAATCTAATAAAGGATAATAATTATTTTTTTATGCCATGCATGTTCTTACTAATTATAAGTTTTTTGAGTAAAATTCTTTTTGGATGAAGCTCTCTCGTAATAACAATTTTTTTTCATTATCGAATCTATTTTCTTCTTTAAAATCTATTTTTTTTTATCATATTAATGCTTATCTAAATAATAGAGGTTTCTAATATTTTTTATTATAATTTTAATTAGAAACATAGCTTATCGAAGTTAATTTAACATTAACTTATCTTTAAACTTTTTGTGTGTGGTAAGCTTTAGCTAGATCTTTAAAATAACTTTCAAGTTAAAAAGTTTATATAATCACAAAAATCTTTTGATTTATTTTTTAACCTCTTTTTTTTTTGAGTAATCTCAAGGGTATCCTCCGGCCGTAATCGAAGATTAATCTCCATCGAGCATTGTCCTTCTAGGAGCGGCTTTCCCAAATTCTTTTTTTTTAATTCTTAGAGCTCGAACGGGAGACCTCTAGTTAAGAAATTTGATTTTTAAGTACTTCTTTAACTTAAACTTAAAAGTAACTTCCAAATTTTAAAAAAATTGAATCAAGCAAGCTCTTAGTATTGAAATAAACTTTCCCAATACCATTTTCTTCTATTTGTAGAATTTAAACCCTCTAATTATAAAGAACAATCTCTTACCACTTCAATTAGTGATAATGAAATGACAAATTATATAGGATCTAAAAAATCAACAAATAGATCAAGTGTGATGTGAATTTTTATATTTAAAAAGACTAAGCTAAAGTTATCTTTCTTTCCCTTTCACTAATCTTACCCCTTTAGTTTCTTAAAATTATTTTGTCATCACTCGTTAAAGAATACAAAATGTCACTATATGGGTTCATCATAATTACAAGTTATCTAGAGTTTTTCACACGAGAGATTGGAGAAGCTAGAAAACGAGGACGTTTTGACCATGTTATTGGAACAAAGTAATTGCACGCGCGCGTAGTCATTTCTCATCGGCATCGCCATGTTCAAAGTCTACATAGCAGTATCTATCTAATCTACCTCTTACCAGACCCTCCCCCAGTTCTTTAGATCTCTTTCTCTGCTTTCACTTTTCCATAATTCTGTTCTGTTTGTGGGTCTTTTTCTTCTCTTCTCTGACTCTATCAATGGCCACCGGAGTTAACAGAAAAGTTTCTGCTGCATCAGCCAGGGCTCATACAAGGAGGGCAAAGAAAAACAACTCTTTTCAGCTCCCTTCAGGTGGGTCTTCACTTTTCCACTCTCTTTTCATCTTTCTTCATCAAAGTTTCGTTTTTTACATCGTTTTAATCGCATGTCTAGTTATATAATTTTCTGGGTCATGCTGCAACTTTAGAATTGAGGTTATAATCCCCACCCATTTTTGTTTAGTTTTATTAAATGAGAACCAAAGAAACTTGGGGAACTTTTCCCTGAGTTTTTTTATTTTATTTTATATATTTATTTTAATTAGGATGAAGAGTTGTCTAGTAGTGTAGTATAAGACAGATACATGTGTTTTTGTTTGGACTCATAAAATGAACTGTCTTGTATGTTTCAATTCAAGAGTAATGGGAATGGCTTGCACAATCACCATATGTTGGTTAGGAATTATGATATCCCTCTCCCCTTATCTTTATGGCAATTATTATTTGTAGCCTTGTAGGTAGAGTTATCACCTTTTATCTTGTTTGTGTTTTTTCTTCTTTAGAAAGAGATTTATTTATTTATTTATAAGTAAGCAAAAGTTTAGGAGAGGGGAGGTATCCCATTTCAAGACAAAGTACGTGATGGAACCCAATTTTATTTACTGTAAATTGAAGGAAACAGTAATGGAGACAAGCTCTTTACAAACACTAATTGCAAAATAATACACCAAAAGACCCCTAGCTCACCCTTAGAACCAAAACACCTAGGCTCTAAGAGTTCCCCGAGTCCACAATATTCACTCAATTCGTGCATACCCCACTCCACCCATTCCCCCTCCTTTTATCCTATACTCTGAGAATATTCTAGAAAAATCCCCTAACTAACTAACTCTTTTCAGGCCCATCAGTATGCCACAAGTCTCAGAGAGCGCTTATGATGGTATTTACAAATCACCTGCCAAGGGGGATTGATGGTTGAAGGAATCAAACCTAAGCCTTTTAAGTGAATTGCTTTGATCCTTACTAGCTGAGCAACCCCTGTTGGCTTTAATAAGAGATTTATAACTAATCCTTCCTGTGTTGGAGAATACCGTAATTATTAATTTGCATTTTGATGTTTTTATGTTTTACTTATGGACTGCAAGTTGTTATTTATGATTTAACATTATATTGATCTGTTTTTCAATTTGGCATTACAATCCCTCAGGAATACTTAGAACGACACTAGCAGTGGTGTTTATTGGGCTTCTAGCATGGGCTTATCAGGTTATTCAACCTCCTCCACCCAAGATATGTGGCGATCCTGATGGACTGCCTATAACAGCAGCAAGAGTCAAACTAAGAGATGGAAGGCATTTGGCATACAAAGAGCATGGTGTCCCTAGAGATGCAGCCAAGCATAAAATCATCTATGTCCATGGTTTTGATAGTTGCAGGCATGACGCTGTGTTTGCCGAAACCCTATCACCTGTAATTATTTATATTACATTTTTCTTGCTTTCATAGCATTCTCTGATATCTTTTTAGTTTTTATAATTTATATTTAAGGTGTGTCTTTCCAGGATGTTGTTGAGGACTTGGGGGTCTACGTTGTATCTTTTGACAGACCTGGTTATGGGGAAAGTGATCCTGATCCAAATCATACATTAAAGAGCATAGCCCTAGATATAGAAGAGCTTGCTGATAAGCTGGGATTGGGATCAAAATTCTATGTAATTGGTTTCTCCATGGGTGGAGAGGTTGTTTGGAACTGCCTTAAATACATACCTCACAGGTATGATTTATTCAGATTATTTATAGTTTTGTTGACACAATTTACAAAAATAAATAAATCATTAATATTTCTTTTTGCATTATTTGCTCTTTTGTTATGTATGCATCTGCATGCTTGCCTATGCATGTTAGCGGTGTGACACAGTTGTTAACCCCTCTTTGTATCTCTCAGTAATAAATTTTTTTCAATGCTAACAGACTGGCAAGTGCAGTGCTCTTAGCTCCAGTTGTCAACTACTGGTGGCCCGGTCTTCCTGCAAACTTGACTAACGAAGCCTATTTTCAACAAAAACTACAAGATCAATGGGCATTACGTGTTGCTCACTACACACCTTGGCTAACATATTGGTGGAACACTCAAAGATGGTTCCCACCATTGAGTATAATCGCTCATAGTCCAGATATCCTTTCGCGTCAAGACAAAGAGATTTTGTCTAAGAGGTCTGATAGAATGAGTTATGTGGTAAGTATCCAGCCTTTGGGTGGTTACAAAATGGTGAATTTTTTTTCTGAATGCAATACAGTAAAAGGCATTATCTGTGAATGATTAGCTGATAATTTGTATTGGTAAAATTAATAAAATTTGATTTTGAAATTTGATGGTTATTGTTTTGCCAAAGATCAGAACTCACCAACTGCACAAATTCAGTTTGAGGAATATATTCTCTTGGAGTTTGACCATAAAAAAAGTGTTTTTCAGCTTTTTTAACTGTTTAATGCTGTGAGTGGGTGTTTGCATTTTCTGAGGTTGGTCGTGAACAATTCTCACCAACTATTCTTGTGTTTCTGAACTCTTGGTACTCACACTATATCTTGTTGTTTTTGATGTTAGACTAATAAAAAAAAACAAAAAATTCAGTCATAACTATTGAAATTAATATCTACAATAGTTTGTATTTAGTTGTGAATATTAAAATACATTATACACAGAATAGACTGGAGTATTTAAACAATAATCATTAATGCATTTTGTTGGTATCAATATCGGAGTAGATGCAACAATTGTAGGCAAAGATTAGACTTCTTGATAATGCCTGTTTCATAAGTATTTGTTTTGGACCATTTTATTCATTCATGGACAATTGTGGCAAAGAATGCCTGAAAATTCATTGCTAAAGATTTATAAAATTTTAAGTTTGTGTCTTAGTTTTTGACTTAAGGAAGATAGGGCTATTAGCCTTGTACTGTAGTTTAAGGCATGTTTTAATCAATAAAAATTTATATATGATGGAAACTCGTCCTGCTTCCATGGGGAGCACGGAATATGGACTATGGAGTGTTGTTGAAACTTGAAATTTGTTTATAACATCTTCCAATTTAAAGCAGAATCAATGGTTGCATGACAAATATCTTGTGAAGCAAATTTCTATCCGATAAGCAAAATGTTTATGCTCGAGGCCTTTGATGCATTGCTCCTGTCAGTTATTCATTCTCTTTATTTAGAAAAATATTAGAGCACTGCTGTGACTTGGTTAGCTCGGCATAGCAAGTAAATGATTCTTCTTGGTGTTATTGTCTAGTATTTATCAATTTTATCTCCTCATCCCAGGGATAACTGCTTGAGGCTTATTGTTTTCACGAATATTAGTATTAAGGTTTGTTTTGCGAATTGTGATGGATCTTTAAGTAATAAATTGAATTTTAAAGGCTCTATTGGAATGAGGGTTGTGGAAATTCTAAATTTTTATGCATGTTATATTCTTTGTGAAGCACAACACAATGGCCATTCGATTCGACTCATATAACTTACCCCACCTAAAGAGAAAAGGCTTTTGTTGTTGTATATTCTTGTTGAAGCAAGACAGTTTGGTACTTGTGCACACTAATTGATTTGATAATGCTTGGTTAGCATGTCGTTTTGGTAATTGAATTTAAAGTGATCTGACACATGCAAAAGCAGCTCTTCACTTCTATAAGCACCCTTCTAGTAAGGATATCTTACAAATTTCATCCACTAATAAAGAAACAGTTTTTATGAGAACTGGATTCATTTGAGAATTGGTTGATTAATTGAACCATCTGATTTCTGATTAGCCTCATTTTATTAGAGAGTGCGTAAAATTACGAAGTTGTTTTGTCTTCAACTAAATATTTTCTCTCATGATATCTAATAACATGTCTTGTTTCAGTTGGAATATTGTATTGTCATGGAACTCTTTTTGGTCTTCAGGTCCCTAAAACATCAATTTCTTACCTCAATTCTCAGTAGAGATTTATTATTATTGTTTATTTTATGTGACTTCCACAGGCACAGGTCAGACAGCAAGGTGATTATGAAACTGTCCACCGTGACTTAATTGTTGGATTTGGAAACTGGGAATATGATCCTATGGATCTTGAAAACCCTTTTCCAACTAATGAAGGTTCTGTCCATCTTTGGCAAGGAGATGAAGATTTGTTGGTTCCTGTTACACTGCAAAGATACATTGCGCAAAACCTTCCATGGATTCACTATCATGAACTTCAAGGTGCTGGTCACTTGTTCCCTCATGCTGTTGGTATGAGCGATATTATTATTAAGTCACTTTTACATGTGAAGTAGGCTTCTATGTTGGTCACTGGCTATCTCAGGTCAGCTTTGGCATGTAATATCTCTGTTTTGGAGAATTCAAACTGTTGGTGGAGGATTGTTTATCCTGACAGTGTTTGATTTTACTCTCCAGCTTTGGTTATCTAAATAGAAATTTTGATTGACTTAAGGAGCTATTTATTCTTCTTGATATGGTTATTTTGATTTTCTAAAAATGCCGTTGTTGTTCCTTTATGTAGTTATTGTGTAAACAATACTTGAACTATTTGGTCGACTAAATCACATTCCAACCATTTTTAAATTTTGATTTTTTTTTTATTCTTTAGACTTTTTGGTTGAGGGCGAGCTTATAAGCTATGAAGTACCGACACTTCAAAAATCCTGACATGTCGTGTCTGACACTCTCTGACACTCCGACACTCTCCGAGCGTTATAGAATTCAAAAAAAGGTTTAAAGGTTGCGTTGCGTTGAGTTTTTAGTTCCAACTATTAGATTCGTTGGATTTCGATTACCATTTTATTTAGTTTAATATAAATATTTGGGATATCTTATGTTTCTTTACAAAATTGATGAATATTATAAGTTTAGTTTCATTTTTTTGTTAACTCATTGAATACTAAATATAATATACACTATATAAATTAAAAATATTATTTAATATCAAAGCGTGTCCTAACGCGTTGAAATCTAACATTTTTTAGAATTAACGTGTCAGAGTGTTGTGTCGTATTGTGTCACGTGTCAGTATCGGTGCTACATAGCTTATAAGGTTGCTCCTGTGAAACCAGAAGGGAAGCCTTGTACACTGAGATTTGTTTTTAGGTTCAAGGGCTCTCAAGAAATTGAAAGCAAATGCAAAGTTATAGAGAGAAGGGAGATAAAGGGTGATCAAATGCTTTACAAAATAGTGTTTGGAGAGCAGCTTTTATTATGGGTTCGATAGTTCTTAGATTGAATTGGATAAAAAAAATAAATTAATTGCCCTTTTGGCCGGATGAGTTTGTCATAAAAGTTTTCATGAGTTTAGCTACTGCCATTTTAGCAATTTTGTGTATAGTTCATGAAAAAAAGATTGTATAGATAGCAACACTTCGTTTTAGCTGGAGTGAAACCATGCAAGCCCGGGTGTTGACTTATCTTTTATTCTCAGAAGAAATGTTCACAACTATACAATTCTTATCAACGTGTTTAGATTATCAAAATGCCCCTATCCAAAATCCTGTGGTGTATATCTAAACATTAATAAATATGATGGAGGAAGAGAAAAAAAAATTTTTTTTTGAAGGAAACACTAAAATAACAAGTGATACGTTAAGAATATAATGATCTGAATCAAACTGCCATGCAAAGCAAATATGGTAGAACATTTTATTGTCAATAAGCAGTCCCTTGTACCCTTTTTTTAAATGTTATTCAACTCACACCGGTAGTTGATCTAGTTAAAGTATTGAGTTAATAGGTCATTGGTCTAATTAGTGAATTATTGGTTGAACCGGTTGTACTATATCTATATATTAATGTATAATGAATATAATAATAGTTGTACCTTCACAAGAAAATTGCTTTGATGTAGTAGTTAAGCTTACATTCCCTCCTCCAAAAGGTGCATGTTTGACTCCCTTAGCTTGCAAAGTCACATGTAAAGTCAAACATATTGTCATCCATCCGCGGTAAATTTGTAGTATTCGGAAGAAATGAATGTGCGTATAAATTGTGTGTAGCAGGACAATGACATTTTGGAGCGTTGAATATGCATATATTTTTTTACGTGTTGAACATGTGCTGGTTGGTTGGACTCATATAGCTTTGGTTTTTCTCTCTGTGTAATCAAAACCTTGTCCTCCACTTGCCAACAAAAGGTAGGGGGGGAATGGTGGTTCTCATAAATTTATAGATTATGATTCTGAAGCTTAATCATGTCATGTGTTTGCTTTGGCAGTGCAGCTTATAATGTCTTTCACTTGCTTTCTGAATTCTCCCTCTCACATCCTTTCCCCTTTTCTTAATTGGCAAAGCCTAATGATTAACATCATCTCTTGTAAAACGCCTTGATGACTTTTTAAAGTAGTGGGAATAAAAAAAATAGTTTGCCGCACATTAGGTTCCCACGCAGATCTATTCATTGTCATCAATCATCATCATCTGCTTAACATTGAACACAACCTCCAAAGCATCATCACCTCAATCTTAATTATCTTGTTTTCTTTCTTTTTTAATAAATATCATTAAGGGGAGAGGGGAAGTGATTATTTGATGCTTCACAGTTTCAGAGAAAAGTTAATGTAACAAAGTTGCGTTCCGTTCTTCACTTATATAATGATGTAGTTGTACTATTACAGTGACACACACAGAGACATATGCAAACACTAAAAGTGGGTTAAAAACTCTTGAAAACAAAGAAAGAATGAAGAAAAAAACCCCAAGATATGAGTCAAACTCTGAAAGATAATGGACAACAGGACTACCTTAATTAAGTGATCTACCTTGCTGTTTTGGGATCAAATTTTTTTCTCATGGTTCCAATCTGCTTAGAACTAAGTCCAAAAGCCTTCTCTAAAAGCTCCTCATCAATCCCTGAACCGAATACAGCAGAAGGTATCTTCTGGATGCCAGGGTTTTGGCTATTGAAACTTCCAAATAGTGTGACAGGTTCATCACCAACATTCATCAGGAAATGCACTAGACCTCTTGGAAACACCATGATCTCTCCTTGTTCTAGTATCCTAGCAAACACCCTATTGCTAGAATCCACAAAACCTGAATACACTTTTCCTTGTATCACATGAACTAGTTCAGTGGCTCTTGGGTGAAAATGTGGTGGATTGATGCCCCCCACTTCAATATCTGCTCTTGCAAAGGACATGCCTAGTGTGTTGAGGCCAGGAAAATTGGTAGGACTTGCAGCTATCACAGCTAGGCCTGTGTCTGAGAAGTTCCCTGCAACTTTCATACCATGAAAGACAAAGTCATCAATGGTAGCCTCAGAGGAATTCTTGCATGGGAGAATGGTTACCATGCCGTGAGTTGTTCTGATGGAACCAAATCTTGGGTTTGGTATGCAAAAGTCTTGAACTGGATCAGGGTCAGAGGCCAATGTTATTGCAACATTGAGGGAGAAAATTGCACACAAAAGCCAAAGGGTCTTTATTAAAAACATTTTTCTCTTGTCTTGAATAATGGGTGTGAGTTAAGCTGGCTTATATAGAAATGAAATCAGATATGTGATATACTTTTCAGAAGCTCTATTATAAGATCAAAATGAACCACACTATGGTCTTGAAATGATTACATGGTATAAGATGCAAAAGCTTTATTACAGGATCTAAGGCACATATTCTGCAATTAATGGTTCTAAAACATAATTCTAGTAAATAGGGTCCTACTAATAGTCAAACTTTTATTATAAGGACATTGTTTGCTTTATTATAAGTAAGTTACTTTAGATAATTTTGTTTAATGTTTATCGAAATGACATTGTTTTGAAGCAGAAATCACCGTGTATTTATAATTTTAATTTATTTCAGAGTAATAATAATGTTTATCATTTTAATTTTTAAATTTTTTAATCTTAAAATAACGTCATTTTAGTGATTATTAGACAAAATTGTCTAAAAGTCACGTAGATACTTTTTTGCCTTATTATAATATACAAACTTTATATATATTAATTAACAGTGATTAAATCATAAGCTATTCCACGCGTTGTATAAAGCGGTGCTGACAAAAACCATGATTAAATTGATTAATTAAGAATATGTGTTTGATTTAACAAGGAAATATAAACACACTTGGTGCACCACCACTAGCACAAAGGTGTGGTGATGTTGGTTCATTAGTAAAACCATTCATTTCATATGCTCATGCATGCCATGTATTGATCGATTGGATGGTGATGTTCTCATTGCTTTGCTTGTCTGTGAAGGAAGGCATGCGATCGAGTTGGCAAATTCAGAATGATGAATTTTAATCCACGCATTGGTGACGTGATTATTTGTCAGCAATAGCAGAGGTGGTCGTGGTCCTGTTGGAATAGTGAGATTCACCCTAGAGTTTTTTTTTTTTTTTTTTTTTTTTGCGTAAAATGATTCACCCTAAAGTTAAAAGGTTTTATTAGTTTCCTTCCACGTAATATGGGTATCTTATGTTGTAGAGAGAAAATAGGTGGATCCCACCACTATAAGAAAAAAGAAAAAAAAAAGGAAAAAATAGGATGCGAAAATCAAAGTGATAGAACATGAGAGAAGTTATCTTATGTGAAAGGAGAGTAATATTTTCCAAAGTTAAATTGCAGAAAATGAGGGAATTTTTTAATATGTTGGAGGATTATCAAATTTTTTGGTAAAAAAAATGGGGTTTGCATTCATCATGCGAATAAATCTTTGGTACTACTGTTGTACCTAGATTCAGTGCATCTCATAAATGAGAACCTTACATATCAGATGAGAGAAAAAAAAATTGACAGAAAAAAAAATATTTTAGCTGACATGTAATATTTTCATTGGTCGGATGCACTGAATCTTTGGTACAACAGTAGTACCAAAGATTTATTCTCATCATGCAATATGACACAAAAAAATTTTCTACTCACACAACATTTTGTGGGGCCCGCACTTTTTGAAGCAAAAAAAAAAGCTAAGGCACGCAAAACGAATCTCTATAACATTACACAATCACTTTTCCTACAACATAACTCTTATAAAACCCAAAAAAAATTCTCTTAAACCCTTCTATTTTCTTATATTTCTCTCTTAATCCCCTTTTATTTTTCACTTTTGACAGGAAGCACCATGCTCCCTGTAAGAACCTGCACCGTTAATTAAGGAATTTAATTAATAAATTATGAGAAAATAAGAAATGATTTCATAATTGACCCTAATAATTATTATGAGGCTTTAATAATTATAGTAAGTGAGTAATGATGCTGAAAGTCGCTTTTCGGAAGAAAAGTGCAGATACCGGTTCTGCTAGTTGGTATAAATGTGTACCGAAAAAGTATCCTGGAAAATTATAATAAGTGCTTGATAATTACTAGAATGATATGTAGGACTTGTAAAACGAGTTTCAAGTCCAAATAATGAGAACTGGTGCTAGAAACCGGTACTGGCTTGGAAAAGCGCGTACCGGAAAGGTGCTCATAAAAATATAATAAAAATATGATAATTCTTAGAAAATTATGTAGTTTCAGATTCCAAAGTTTGGGATTAAAATGCTAAGCGTAGCAATTAAAGTTAATATTGTGTGTTAATTGGGTAAGTGGCTATAAATACTCTAATCATTGGGCACAAAACCCTAGATCAGATTTACTACGTGCCTCCATTTTCTGAAACACCTCCAGCCACCCTTTGCCACCTTCTCCTCCTTTGTGGTGAGCCAAGGAGCTTCCTTTCTCCTTGGTTTCTTCTCCTAAACACTTGTGTTGAGTGAGAGTGGTCTTCGGGAGTGTGTTGGTGGCATTTTTCTGAGTTGAGGGTGCTGACCTTGGTGGGTGGAGCTGCTGTTTTGGGTTGTTTGTGGGGGTTGGAGTCTTGTTCTTGGCTTGTGAGGCTCCAAGTGGTCATCCTTGTGAAGAAAGGAACCACCTTGTTGTGTATTTTCTGCACTCTTCCAAGTCAGAGTTTGAGAGCTGGTTGTGAGCTCCAAGAGCAACCCTTTGCCTCTGTTTTGAGCCTTGGTGAGTTGTATCTACCTTGAGCTTGTGTTTTAATGGGTTAAAGGTGTGATCTTTGCATGTTTAATGGGTTAATCATGTAACCAACTGGGGTGTGGACCTTAATCAGTATAAAGATACATGCTTTAACGTAATTAAGTGTTAAAAATGGAACCTTGGAAGGATATCTTCACGAAATGCATTTTCTGCATTCTGTCGTGAAATATCCGGATATGTGCCCGAGGAATATCCGGATATGTGATATCCGGATATGGGTTTTGAGTATCCGGATATTAGATATCCGGATATGGGATTCTGGATATCCAGATATTGCATATCCGGATATGTCCAGTGAGATATCCGGATATTAGATATCCGGATATGGTCCCGAGGAATATCCGGATATTCTGAGATTTTGTGGAGCAGTAGCTGTGTTGTGTGCATAGTAGGCTATTGGGGGTTTGTGGACCCCAGTTTGATGAAGTTGAACTTCTGTATGTATTGGACTAAGTCAGAATCGTTGTGATTAAGGACTTATGGCTTGGTATGGAGCCTTAAGACGTAAAACGTAAGGAAAGGCGTTGTCTTTAAGTTATATGCTTGTGGTGCATTATTATTGATATAGTATTGCTCCATAACAGATTGTGAATCTGCTGTGTTTGGACTTTGAGCTGTGGACTCTTGGCTTTGGGAGTTAGCTTGCAAGGTAAGCTTTCGTGTCCTCGGTTTAGCAATGTTGTGGTTCCACCATGTCCCATGGGGGTATGGTTGTATGCATGCTGTGTTACATGCTTTGAATATTTGAAATGTTGTTGAGCTTTATGTGTAATGGCTTTTAATATGCATGTGTTGTTTCATCTTGACGGTAAACCTGAGTATGTGGCGTCATACGAGATGGTGATCCGAGGTGAATGCAAGTAGCGTCTTGCACTAGTGTGGGTATTTAGCGTATGTAAATCCTGCATTTCTCTGGCCAGTAGAATAGAATTGACACACATGGCATGATTATCTGCTGCATTGCACTATTTTAGAACTGATGATGATATCTGCTTTTAAACTTATATTGCACATGTAAGTGAGCTTGGGGTGGAAGATCCTTGAGGACCCCTTGTCTTACTGAGATTTCTTGTTTAGAGATCTCACCCCACGTTTGGGGAATGCTTATTTCAGGTTCCAGTAGTTTGGTGACTGATGCCTCTGGCGGCAGGAGGCCAGAGCTTAGTTGATGATATTATGCTGTTTGCTGCCATGACTGGATATGGATGTTGTTTATGTTTTCCGCTATTTATGTCTATGTTGTTGTTAAGACTGATGTTGGGCGTGTTGCCTTATTTGAGTGAGCATGTCGATTGTCCATGACACTTTATGTTAGTGCTTTTGATTTGGAGTTGTATAAACTGTTAGATGGTCCGGTCTACGTTGTTGTAGTTCCGTGACTAGAGCCACACTTTATTTATCTATGTTAAGAGGTATTTTCAGATAGCTGTTTTGTTGCAATTACATACAGGCGATGTTTTATTAATTGATTAATAAGCAAGTTGGTAATGATAATGACATCATAATTGAAAAGAAAAAGATATTCCGCATTTTTAATTAAGCGCTGCTTAATACGATAGTATGATAACATTACCGGATATATACGGGGTGTTACACTCCCGGACCACGAAAGAAACGCTTGAAAATGAGATACATCCACACAAGCATTGTTGTCAAAAACTAGTGTAAAAACGTAAAAATTTACGTTTTTACATTTTTACTAGAGTGGTGCGTGGTAAAACGCAAGTAAAAATGGTCCTTGATAAAAACTGGTAAAAACGCCGTGTAAAAACGGTCAAAACGGTAAAAACGTTACGTTTTTACCGTTTTGACCGTTTTTACTTAAAACGATATTTTTTTAAAATAAAGATTTACAAAAAAAGAAATTAAAAAAAAAACCCAATTTTCGTTTTCCTCAAATCACATGCACATATCTTCATATCTTTTTGTTTGGTTATATGTCTTTTATAATTATGTCTTATAAAACTGCAATTCTATTATAAGTTATGCTATGAGAATTATTTTGTGTTTTTGAATCATTGTGTGCATTGAAAGAAGTGAAATTATATCCTGATGAGCGATGATCCAAAATTGCAGAGTGTATGAAGCAGTTAGAACAGATTGGTTATCCATTACTTGTTAGTTATCACTGTTTACAATTTTGATATTTGGTTATCAAAAATAATTTTCCTTTTTAGATAGATAAGTGGCTCAACACACATCTTTATTATGTGATATTTTTTTTACATATATATATATATATATAATTTTATATCTTGATCTTAAGTAGTATAATGTAGAAACTTTACGTTTCGTGTCGTTTTTACGTTTTACGTTTCTACCACTCATTTCCGTTTCTACGTAAAAACTCGAGTTTGACAACATTGCACACAAGTATAAAATACTTTTACAAACTTCAGTTGACGCATGAGAGCTGAGCAGATAGTGTGGTGAAAGCATGTGTTTAATCATCCTCAATACCATATTTGGGAGAGTGGTTTAAAATCTTATTCATGGACCAACCCTGAAAAATATTACCTCTCGTAAATGATACTTGTGGTTTATAAAAAAAATACTTTTACAAATTATTTTTTTGGTTAATCTCGTAAAAGTATTTTATTTTATTTTTTTAATCTCCAAAAAAATAAAATACTTTTATGTGATTAACCAATTTGTTTTTACAATTATTAGGATTTGCTTCTCAAAAATGTTTTTTTTAATAGAAGTGATTAGAAATGAAATATTATTTCGTAAGATTTGATTTATTTTTTTGTTTTTAAAAAATCAATTAGTTGCCCAAAAATACAGATTAAAAATATTTATTAAATTTGATAGCTTATTTTATCTATTTTTTTCATGTCTACCTTACATATCATTCTTCAATACCGTTAAATCAGAATATCACGAGGAGAGAAAAATAATAAAGATTAGTTGAGATTCTGATCTAACGGTATTGAATAATGATAGGTAAGTAGACATAAAAAAAAGTATGGTAGAATATGTTATTAGTATTAAATACACATTATTTATTAAAAAAATTATTTACATATTATCTTTATGTATAAAAATAAGTTGTATTATTAAATATATTTATATTTTTTCTCAAAAATATTTCCTAAGGATATAAACAAAAAAAAAAGTTTTTTTTTTCTTTCTAAAAACAATAAAAGCAAAATCGTTGTTATGCACAACCTTAGACATGCGAGAATAACAATCTTGTTTGTGTATTTGCCCGCTGCTCGTCAACATCAATGTCCATTTGATTTTGACCAAAAATGAAACAAACATGCCATATTTCATTGTCAATGTTGGTGTCTCCTTCAAAATGTTATGATTAATTTTTAAAGTTATGGAACGCATTTTTAACGTCTCAATTTTTAAAATAAAAATAAAAATACCAAATGCTTCCAAAGGGGAAAAAAGAGAGGACATAAAGGGGTAATTTTTGAAAAGAAAATGCATTAAAGTGTATATATGATTAATTTGATTTGAGTATTTCACTCTAATTAGCCTCCTAGATGCACAAAAAAATGCGTAAGTAGATTTCTCTTTTATTTTTATTTTTATTTATTAAGTATTATTATTATTTTGAAGGGAGCGTGAGCAGAAGTCTGCTTCCACAAATACGTAGCATGTCTACATGCTTAGTTGGGGGTGAAATTTGGGACCACAAAATGATTGGGCAGTGGGCTTGGGCTCATCAGTGAAAGTCCAGCCCATAATCTTCCAGATTGGGAATAGCTCTTGCCAGAATCTCAGGTTTCTGGAAGCACGTTTTCATGCGTTGGTGCGCAGGGTATATTGCCATGCCCATGCATGTGCATCTTTCCACCAAAGCAAGTGATTCTTGGGTGGATTAGAATAACGGTATGGATTTGACGTGAAATTTATGTGGGTTTCATCATATCTAATGTTATCTCTGTTTCAGTGGGGAAATAGAAAATAAAAAAAATAAAAAAAATCTGAAAGAAAACTTACTTTAGTTTTTTTATATTATAAAAGGAGAGAACGTTGAAAATAAATTACCACACATTGCACAAAATATTTCTATCCTACTCTATTTCATTCTTCCCTTATTTTTAATATATTTAAACAAGCATATCCGAAATTGGTCAAGCTTGCACCTTTTTTTTTGTTACCGTGTATCATTATTATTATTTTTGGTAAACAGTGTATATTATTTTAATCTAATATAAAAATCTCATATAATATTATTATGTAAAATAGGTTTCTTGTAGTAGTGAATTTAATTTTTTTAGTTTCTTATCACTCATAAAATTATCTTATGTATTTTTAGTATAATTAACAATTATCTTATTGCTGATATTTTAATTCCATACATCGCACGTGTGTTAATTTAGTTTTGTATAAGAATTTGCTCAATTTTTATATTAATTAGTACCCACAATATGTAAGAGAATAATGTTACAAATTGAGAAATATTTTTTTGATAAAATTCCGGTAAAATTCAAAGATAGTTATTGAACGAAATATTTATGGCACAGAAGTACAAAGGTTATGTAAACTCTCAACAAATTAAATTACTTCTTTGCGTTCTCGGTGTCACGGCAAGAGATATAAATTACTTATCACCTTCATATCAATATATGTAGTACAGATATCTTTGCAGGGCTTAATTAAGATATAATATTAACGATTGAAGTTTGATTTTCTACTAAGAATTTTTTTTCCCTTTCTTATTTAAGAGTTTTCATTTTTTATTATTTTTTAAAAAAAACCACTTATGTTTACATTTTTACAATGTAAAATGCAGTAAACGAGAAAATGCGAAACAAGTCAATAGCCCAAGAAAATTGCCCGGGCAAAAG
Organism: Gastrolobium bilobum; assembly: GCF_033153095.1. NCBI lineage: Eukaryota > Viridiplantae > Streptophyta > Magnoliopsida > Fabales > Fabaceae > Gastrolobium > Gastrolobium bilobum. Next base: position 189,460 of record NW_026897280.1, on the reverse strand, counting down.
AAAAAGATTCATGGATCACAACTACCAAGGTATTGTTGTTCACACAGAATATAAATCCTTTTCGTGATTTGTCGTTGGATCAGATACCTTACAATTAAGTGTTTAGAAAATCTTTTTGAGAGAAAATAAAATTTTTAGAGATGGCAAGCTAAGAGTATACGTGTTGATCTCAAAGCAATGACTGCACCAAAACGAGGCTACATAGATGACACCTGTCCTTTACGTGGCAAGTGATGCATTCAAGCTCGGGAATTTGGTCTATGATTTTTTGCTCTCTGTATACGACAATCTGTTTGTGGCATTTGACAACATTTTTTTTTTTATTGTTTAATAAGGCCAATGTTTTGTGGGGTCACTGTCAAGCCGTAATAGATGATATAAAGCAGTGGTCACTAGTTTGCAGGGCTCTCGTTATACTTATATAAACGCTCTGGAGAGTTTGTATTTCAAGTTTCAACACACAAAGTGTGTAAGTGTTGTCATTGCTAACACTCAAACCAAAAGTCTCTTTCTCTTCTTCACCCCTCTTCTTACCCTAAAATTGTTCTCAGGTACTGAAGGAACGTGTTCCGCTTCATCAATAACTCGCATTTGAGCTTAACATAAGAGTTTCCAGGTATCTATCTTTCTCTACACTTTGTTATTGTGTAATGTAATCATACATGCCAATCCTGCGGTTTCCATCTTGGTTTCTTCTATCTATTGGGTTGGATATGAGACAATAAATTCAAGAACAATTTGATAGTGGCTGCCCTTTTTTTATTAGAGTACTTGCTTTGTTACAAGCAGTGAATCGAAACACTGGTAAAGCCTTTTTTTTTTTTTAACGGGAGTGATTTTTTTTTTACTTGGTTTGTTATCCCTTAATCTCGTCTTTCTTTAAGTTTTTCTTTTTTTTTTATACTTAAGTTATTTTTTACAAAATGTTTTGTAATATTCATATGAATTTGTTCTCATTTCTATACTCAGAGAGAGTTTATGAAAAAATAAATGTTTCATAACTCAACTTTATTTTTATATCTAAATTGAGTATTTAATAAATATTTTTTAATAAATATTATATATTTAATGTTATAATATAACTTTATCAAATTTATTTTTAACTATTTTTATTTTGATGAAAAAAATATTTCTTATATACCCCGAGTGTTTTCCCAATACTTTTGGAAATGTTATTATGTATACCCTAATTGTTTTTCAAATGGTAAACTATTCTTATCTGTTGATATCCAACTCCTACCCTCAAAATATCACTTAATAGGAAAGGTGAACTTGATATATAAGGGACCAGACATTTTCATTCCTTTTTATTATTGTTATTTTCGTAAGGTATGTGAATAAAGACTGATGTTTTTCTCCGGATAAAACTTAGGAAAATTAAAACCTAGTATTCATGATCAAGACAAACGTCTATATTTTTTTACCCTTTTATTGTATCAATCATTATGGAGAATTAATGGTTATGGAGGTCCATATCTAGTGCACTTCAACAGGCCAATAAAACTGGTTGATATTTATAGACAGATGGTAGTGGGGCTAGTTTTCAACTTTCCGTGCTAGATGATACTGATTGATAACAGTCTGGGTTTTTTTTTTTTTGATAACAACAGAATTCAGTGAAGAAAAAGGATTTCTCTTCAGTGGAATAAAGAATCAAGATCATCATATATATCCCGATCTAGTTTTGGATAATATTGAATAATACACAAAACATTTTGTTGCACCCAAATAAAGGAAGATTACAGGAGCTGATTTCTGATGGAAAGGCACGTAACCCAAATCATATTTTTAGGAAAACTATTTCTTTTATTTCTAAGATTTTTTTAAAAAAACTAAATATTTCATTTCTAATAGATGATGTTCCTCATTTGCATGTAGTGCAGTTTTGATTCTTGAAAGTGTTAATTAAAGATACTATAGGAAATCCAGAAAAATAAATAAGTCAGAATAGCTGTTAAATAGAAAACCATCCTCATAAATTAAGATTCAATTTGTCATTAACTAATTGTTTGATCATGGTGGATTATAATTTATATGGGATCCATGTATGGAAAAGATAGTGGCAAAGAGGTGACAGATTATCGGAGAAAAGAATTTTCATGTTGATAGAGAATTTTTTTTTCTATTAGTGAGACATCGAATTGTGTGTAATAATTTTTTTATTATTTATTTTTAATGGGTGGCGGGCTTATTATATCTGATGTTTATAGTAGAACTTTTTTTCCCTACAATATGATAAAAAAACCCTAAATTATTATGCATAGAGAATAAGTAAAAAAGTCAAAAGTGTGTCCGTGCGCACAATGACAGAAAATAATAATAGAATTTAATCCTTTATTTATAAAAGAATTTAACTGGGTTTATGTGACAAGTAATTAGATTTATTCTCCAACATTGATAAACCCTCACAAGACTAATACATGTTCAACAATTGTCATTACTCCGAGATCTTGTGCTAGTGCCAAGAGTTGGAGCATATCTCGTGCATGGCATAAGTAAAAGGACTCCGTTGTTTTCAAGTAGCCCACTATTTTATGTGTTGACCTCTTATATTTGTTAAAGTTCTTGGATGTCTATCAATATCATGAACATGACAAACAACTAAATAAAAATTCAAAGTAGTTTTATATTTTTTTTATTGATGTGTCGTTCTCACGTTTCAAACAAATTCGTGTGGTTTGTCAGCTAAAAGAACAAAGAAAAAAATAGGAAATCCCTCTTTATGTTTAATCATAAAAATAAAATAAAAAACAAAAATAATATTTACATATTAAAATTGTTTAATTATTTTTACATTTTACTTATTTAGAAAAATAAAAATAAAGAAAATGTGTTAAAATGTGTATTTTTTTTCTTCATTTTATTATCTAAAAAATAAAAATACTATAAATTTATAAGATCACCTGATAAAGCTTTTATTTATCTACTTATATTTTTCTGCTTTATCTGTTTTTTTTGTAATATATTTTTCTGCTTTTTCTTCTCTTGAGCTTTAACAAATAACACTTGGGTTGCGTTTGACTACAGTCTCTTAACATCTGTTGCATTCTACAGAACATAGTTAAGAAGAAAAAATGGTGGTGCCAGAGCAACAAGGCGAGATAGGATCACCATTACATTTCGAGCAACAACTCAACAAGAACCATCCATTCTCATCGCTTGGAAGACAATCCTCAATATACTCTCTGACCCTTGATGAGTTCCAGCACACTCTATGTGAGAGTGGCAAGAATTTTGGATCCATGAACATGGACGAGTTTCTCAGCAGCATATGGAGCGCAGAAGAGAACCAAGCCATAAATTCCAACAACAATAACAATAATAACTATAACAACAACAACATCAATAACTTGTCTCTAAGCGAAACTTCCACAGAGAAAGGAATAAGGAAACAACCAAGCCTTTCTCGACAGGGATCACTAACTATTCCTGCACCTCTGTGTAGGAAAACAGTGGATGAAGTCTGGTCTGAGATACACAAAGGACAACAATCTCAGCAGCAACAACAGCAACAGCAGAATCAGAACAGCAACAACAATGGTGCCAATGGTGCCAATGCAAATGACAATGGTCAGAGTCAGAATACCGAATCTGCCCCTCGCCAACCAACTTTTGGAGAGATGACTTTGGAGGATTTCTTGATTAAAGCTGGGGTAGTTAGGGAACCATGTGCAATGACTGTCCAAGCTTCTCATAATTATGCAATGTACCCAAATAACAACTCTACAATGGGACCCTCTTTTGTTGGAGGTAATAGGCCTGTGATGGGGATTGCTGGCGGTGCAGGAGGGAATGTTGTTGTGCCGCCTTACGCGGTGGCTCAAGGAGGAGGTGGTGGTGGTGTAATTGGGGAGTCTTCTATGTATGCTGGGAATGTGAAAAGGGATAGTGGATATGCGCCACAACCGCAGCCGCCGCCGGGGGTTGGTTTTGGAGGGAGGGTTGTTAATGGAGGAGGTGGTTATGCGGCCGTTGCGCCGACTATAGGAATGGCGGCGCCGGTGAGCCCGGCTTCATCAGATGGGATAGGTACTAGTGAAAACTCTGCTGGTCAATTTGGGATGGAGATGGGTGTGTTTAGAGGAAGAAAGAGGATGTTAGATGGTCCTGTGGAAAAGGTGGTGGAGAGAAGGCAGAGGAGGATGATCAAGAACAGAGAATCAGCAGCCAGATCCAGAGCCAGAAAACAGGTACCTCTTTGATTTCAAGGTTGTAATATATAACTAAATGCTTTAAATTTATACATCTCATGAAATGTCCTTGTTGCTTACCTGGTTCTTAGAGATTTTATAGTATGCATTGCAGCTTGTATATATAGTTAGGATATTATACTCTTGTGTGATTGCACTAGCCACTAGCATAGTTTTCCTTTCTATCTCATCCCTAAACAAGACACTAGGATTAACTTTTCTTTTTTCCATAAATTAGAAGTAGAGGTAATTGATTCAAATGATAAAGAGTCCTCTTGATCTCTACGAGCCTTGGGAATGGAAAAAAAAAATTTATTGGAAGGACCATCCCATGTACGGGTAAGACAAAGCTCGAACCCAATTATCTTATCAAGATTGTGATTCTTATTAGAATGCAGATTGATTTAGTTTTTTTAAGTAGCTTGGTGTGTAAAGATGTCAGTAAGTGTCATCGAGTGCATTTTGTGGTTTTCACTTGGAGAGTTCCAACATGCATAGATGATGATTTGGTCTGGTGGGAGCATGAGACGGAAAAGTGGTTTGCAAAACTTGTACAATACTATTTAGGCAAGTTGGGATCACTTTTGAGAGCTTTTACGTTATTTTGTCCTTTGAGAAAGGAATAAAATTACACGAGAGGGATGACACATTTTAAACTTCAAATAAACAAAAATGTTGCATTAACAGATTTTTCATAATAGCTATATCAATCATTAGATATAGGAAAAAAAGCTGAAGATAGAGGAGTTCTAAAGATGAAACATTGTGAGGAATTTGTATTTAAACTTTTTGTGCTTCTAACATTTCCCTTTAATAAATGATTAGATTTTGTAATCTTGTAGTATAAATATTTGACAAAATATTGTTAATGAGTAATGACCTTTCTTGTGTAACATAACCTTTTCTATTTTTGACTTGGCAGGCATACACAGTTGAATTAGAAGCAGAACTGAACCAATTAAAAGAAGAGAATGCCCAGCTTAAACAGGCTCTGGTACTGCCAAATAATTTGTAAAATGTTGAAAGTTTTTCTTTTTCTTTATTGTCCTATATTTTATTTACTCAGTTTCTGACGTGCATCATACTTCTATTCTCCAGGCTGAGCAGGAGAGGAGAAGAAAGCAACAGGTAACTAATGCTAAATTATTTACAATTTACAAACCTTTATATTTGTAGTTTCGGATTTAAGGTAGAAAAACTTGAATGTATGATTGTCTTTTCAATTTTCATAAACCCCGTGACTAGGGGTGTAAATGGGTTGGAATGGACTAGATTTTGGCTCAAATAGGTCATGTTTATATAAAATACTTTAGCCATGACCTAATCTGTTAGCCTTGTATAAATCTAAATTATAAATAGTCTAATTTATATTTAAATAAATAAAAGCATTGACCAAGGCCTGCTTAAGCCTATTAGACATTTAATAATTAAAATAATATTATTTTATTATTTAAAATCATTAAAATAATAATTTTATTTATTATATTTAAAAATAATAATGATATAGACTAGTCTATAAGCTTATAGGTCCGATATGTAAAAGAAAACATATGACATGTTTTCTAAATAAGTTTTTTTTAGGTCTGAGACTACTCTATTTGACTATATGTAATAGGCTGATATGTAATAGGCCGAGTTTGACCTGACGTAGTCAAGCCGTAGGTTCCTGTTAAGTCGGTTGACTCATTTACACCTTTACGACAGCTGTGACGGAAAGGTGCAGGTTCGAAATTAAGAAATAATCTCTTTTGCAAAAATATAAGAACAAAGTTACATGTAAAGATTGTACTCACCCCTATCTTTATTAATTAGGGTTTAACCAGAAGTGATTTTTATTTAATATTTATACCGCAGGGTATGCACAAGCTGCACGCAAATAGCTGATATACTGTGCAACTTAACGTGGTTAATTTATTTCTCATAAGCATATGCTATAGAAAAACTTATGTCTTCAATTTAACTAACCAGCTATGGTTGTGTGAAAATTTATCATGGCACTGAGTTAAATTGGAAGCAAAAAATTATCATCTTTTATCTTTTCATTGTCTTTTGTTTCCACCCTTTCTTCAAACCAAATAATGTAAAAGCACATTTAAATTCTGATCTTCCGTTTTCATGTGCTGCAGTATTTAGAGGAAATGAACGGGAGAGTTCAAACCAATGCTCAGAAGACCAGAAAGAAATTGAGATCATTGAGAAGGAACCTAAGTTGCCCTTTATGAATAAACTATCCACATGTGCAACCACTAACGTTCTTGAATTTTAGTATGCGGAGGAGTTGGCTATGGTGCATCTTCTTGTGTATTTGCATAAAGAAAACTCTATGATGCAAAGCAAGAAAAAATGAGAAAACTCATACTAATGACGAAACCAGCCAAACAGAGACACCGGGAAACAAGTGGAGTGTTGTGAACTTTAGAACAAAATTCTGCTATAGTAAGTTTGTGATCAATTAAGGATTAGATGACTCTTTTTCAAATGATAAGTAGTTAGTCAAATGTATAAAATATAGCTGTCTGTGTTATTAATGACATTCTTAATGTTGTAATTACCTTGAGTGTAGTGTTTAATCTTGGTTTGCGCTAACCATGCCCTTGTTGAGTTTCTAATATGATCAATCATCAGCGGGCACGAGTGTCTGTTATACATATTAGTGATGGAAGAATATATTCAAAAAGAAAGTAAAAGAGGAAGATGATTTTCTTATTTTCGAGATAAATATATCTGAATTGTTTTATGATTATTAAGAGAGAAATAATGCTAAATTAATTATGTGGGAAGGGTGATAATTTTCAATACAACCCGATGTCTACACAAACATTTTCAAATTCATGTTGTGTTTTGTGTTGCCAAAAATTTACATATAAAATTTCGTGTTATGTTACGTGTCAACTCGTGAATTTAAAATTGACTTATTTTAATCATTTTATAGGTTATTTATGTCATGTCATAAATAAGTTATTTATATTTTTTTTTGTCATGTCAACTCGTATAATAAACAATACACTTTGAAGTTAACATGTTATTCGTGTCATGTTGTGTAATGTCAATAATAAGTGACACTTTATGATTGTGGGTTATTCATATTGTGTGAATAATTTGTGTCGAAAGTTTTAAACTGATTTTATATTTTCATTGTATTTATATTAAGTGTATTTGTATTCGTATCAAATTCGTGTCATGTTAATTCGAATTGTCACCCACCCTAGATGTAATCTATCATGTATATAATACTTCTGTTTAGTTTTGAAATTTAATTTTAATACATTTAAAATTTCATTTGACTATCATAATTAATACTTAGGAAGTTAAGTCTTTAATAATGTGGAAGTACAGAATACCAATATAAAAAAAAACTCTTTTCTAATAAAATTTTAAAAATATTTAACGTAATTTTTAAACTTTTTAATGTGTGTTTTTTTTTTTACTCTTGTTTGATTTTTGTTGAATTCAATAGAGATTGATACATTGAAATCACATTTTTGAAGTTCTAAAACTAAAACTAAAAACACACAATCCTACCCTAATGGAAACATTTTCCTTGAAAATGAACTTTGGATTTTATGGTCATGAAATATTCAAAACATAAATATTTGATTCATACAAGTTTCTGCTAAATTTACCGCAAAATGTGAAACATGCCAAATATTTTGTGGAAAGTATGCCATTCACATGGTAATTATGATACATACAAATATGTAGTTATGTACACAAGTCCGCCTTCTAGACTAGAGAAAATTTAGAGAGAACGAAGCATAATCTGGGAAAAAACCTACAAGGGCATGGCCAATGTGTTCCACAGAATGCCCAGGTTGCAGTAAAGTAAATTTTTATTAATCTCTTCAACTTCTCTTGCATGACCCTTAAAAATATTATCAAAATTCAATTTATGAAGCTTAAGTTTTAATATAGAATCTCCCGGTTGAAAATTATAAGAGCCCGAAACAAACTGTAAATAAAGACAAGGCCATAAAACTCAGATTGAATAAGCTGCTTTTGGTTTCTTTTTTAGGCTATTCCAAAACTGAAATAAGTATAGTTCAATATTGCTTTAGTAGTCATGTTTGCTTGTTTGTGACGTTAGATTTGAGTTTCTTAGATCACTATGTTAGATCACTCACCCCTTTTGCTATTTTGTTAGAGGGAGTTAACGGGAAAGTTGAAACCAATGCTCACAAGGCCAAAAAGAAATTGAGATTACTGAGAAGGAATCTCCCTTTATGAATAAACCATCCACATGTGCAACCAGTGATTTCAGGATACAGTGAAACACAATAGTCTTTTGTAACTGTATGCTCAATCTGGGTACACTCAATGTATCTCCACTAGTTTAACCTTTATATATATACTTGTCAAATTCTTACTATAGATTACAAGAAAAACATAAACTAATGGCATTTCCATTTTATCCATCATTATAATTTTCTTGATCTAATCAATTATCACTTTGATCTTTCATCTACTCTGTGAATTTATGAAAAATTAATGTACAACTGTATATTTTTACACAAAATTATGCAGCAATTTAATTGCAGAGACAAATGTAACCTTCTGAAGTCACGGGAAAGTGGCCCAATATTTTCTTTTACATAATTATGATTCTCCTTATTAGTCTCATTTTTACCTTCATCTTTTTGCTTTCCTACTGGCAAACAACAAAACAATAGAAAGACAAACATTTTGAAAATGGCAACACCAACTTTCCGGAACAACAAAAGGGAGAGGGAGAGTGCCGAATATTGCAGAGTTACACCCAACCAATCTCAATTCTTACCAAAATGCTTCAGATATTATGAAAATAATGAAATTGTAAATATCACTTAGCCCCCAAAAATATATTATTTTATTTCTTCCCTCCTTTTGCCTTAATCTGTGATGAGGTACCTGATTCGGTCAGGAATTTTGGATTGGTCACACACGGTTAAATTTGGGCTGGACTTATAGTGGCTGAGAAGACTCTTCTAGTGGTGCTGCAATGATGTTTCTTCACAATTCTTAGGAAATAGGTATGGTTAGAATACCTGAAAAACACTCCGACGTTCATGTCAGTTATTGGTATAAGTTTAAGTGTTAAGGAATGAGTTATGTATCTTTCATAGGAGCATGTTTAAATGTTAAGGAATGAGTTATGTATGTTTCATGTGAAAAGATATTGTAACAACCAATTAGTGTTACTATCAATCAATTTCACCATTAGATCGATTATGTTGATCTAACGATTATATTTATTTCCATCTTTGTATGGTTATGATTCCCCATATTTAATACTTTATATTTATTTTCACCTTTGTATAGTTATGATTTTTTATATTTAATGTTTTCACATTAAATATGAGTAATCATAACCATACAAAAGTGGAAATAAATATAACCGTTGGATCAACAGAATTGATCTAACGATGAAATTGATTGGTAATAACACTAATTGGTTGTTATAATATCCTATCTCATGTTTCATAGGAGCATTTATATTTATAGTGTATGAAGAGATCGTGTCACCGCCTCTAAGTGAGTAGGTGTCAGAATCTTTGTGGCTTTGTCCTTCTCTTGGCTCCCTATGTGGTGGCCGGGATGCTGGTACTATGACCAGGATGTCTATTATGGGTTACCGTTGTAGATTGAGCTAGAATAACCTTTCACGTAGTGTTGTCATGGCTACTGAGGTGCTGATTTTGTCCTTTATACGAGATGGCACTGCCGTGAAATGATTCTAAATCTTCATGTTTCTACAGTATATTTGATGATATGTTTGACACGAGTGAAAGATGAATTGGTCAATAATCATACGATATCGAAGCATTTGCAGTACTTAATCATTTTTTTTTAATCCTTTTGTTTTCACTCCTTGAGCAGCATGCTTTGAGGGTTCACACTTAACGCTTTCGCATCAAACAATGCATAGCATTATATTATGTCCACATTGAAAAGAACTACAAGAATCCAACCTTTGATGAATGTACTAAATGAACTAATGGCTGAATAGCTTTTGAGTTGAGCATAAACTAAAATCAAGGGTCAATATAGTTGTATCCGGCCTTTGATTTCTTCTGTTCTTGGGGATTTGGAAAAATTCAAATTAAACAACTTCAAGCCTATAAAAAAAATAAAAAATAATCTTTATATTGGCCTAAATTCCCACAAGTAACCGCAGTTTTCCACTCTTACTAACATACATACTAAATTCCCAAAAAAAAACAAAAAAAACGAGAGAAGGGGGGGGGGGGGGGGGGGGGGGGGGGGGGGGGGGATTAATCCCAAGGCTTTCGATTTGGTAATAAGGGAGTTTAAACACTTTAAGCTGCCAGCAAGGGGTAACCATAGGATATCTACGGATCTTTGATCCTTGCCTCTGTATTAGAAAAAGTGGAAGGGTGGTATGCATGTGCAAACAAGCGAGCCTGTGAAGGAGAAAAGTATCCTTTCCAGGCCTACTACATCTATCACTATCCAAAGCATAGTTCACCAAACATGATTCATACAAAAAGTGTTGGAAATATAATAGTAAAAGACAAATTAATGGAGACTGAATAACACTTTCTTATTGAAAAACAACACTCAAAGTTACAAAGACTTTTCTGCACTTTCTTTTCTCAACAGTGCTGTGGCTCTCTTCTTTTTTTTCACTTGATTTTTTTCACATATTGAATACATATAACACCAATCTATTTATAACTTCAATTCAGCCAACGTAATGCTTCTCCAACCGCTTCACCGATTGACCGATTTAACACATGGATAACACCACACATTACTTAGTCTTAATACATAACACCTGACATCATGACTATTAACTAACCGATTACAACATGCACGGCTATTACATTTACTTAATACAAGGACAGCAATAAAACAACTTGACGCCTATTAATTTTACAAACGGTGCAAAGATGAGTTTGGTATTTCTAACACTCCCCTTCAAACTCCATCTTTCATGCCAATCATCTCTTTGAATTTTTGGAATACATTCACCTTCAATGGTTTTGTAAAAATATCTGCTACCTGTTCTTCAGTTTTGCAGTAGATTAACTCCACAACTCTATTTTTGATTTGCTCCCGAATAAAATGATACTTCATGTCAATATGTTTGCTTCGGCTATGGGAGACTGGATTCTTTGCAAGTGATATAGCCGACTTATTGTCCACAAATATAGTGATTGGACCTTCTTGTTCCTGATGCAACTCATTCAAAATATTCTTCAACCAAATTGCTTGACACGTACATGCTGCTGCGGCCATATATTCTGCTTCACATGATGAAAGAGCTACCGTCTGTTGCTTCTTTGATGACCACGAAAATATTGCCGAGCCAATATGAAACGCATAACCAGAAGTACTTTTGCGATCAATCGTATCTCCACCATAATCACTATCTGAATAGCCAATCAACTTTAATTCTTCAGAATGCGTGTAAAATAGGCCATGATCTACAGTTCCTTTAATGTATCTCAAAATTCTCTTTGCCGCACTGAAACGATCCTGCCTTGGCTGCTCCATATATCTGCTAATTAAGCCAACTGCAAACATAATGTCAGGTCGAGTAAAAGTCAAATACCTTAAACTCCCGACCAAGCTTTTGTATAGTGTAGGATTTATTGACTTTCTATCTGAATCAACTTTCATCTTCATTCCTGTTTCTATTGGCGTGGAGACCGACTTGCAATCTTTCATTTTGAACTTACTCAACATTTCCTCTGCATATTTCTTTTGTGAAATAAAAATTCCTTCTCCCATTTGCTTCACCTCTACTCCAAGAAAATAAGATATCTCTCCAATATCTGTCATTTCAAATTCTTTAGTCATTGCTTTCTTAAAATCATAAATCATACCTGGATTATTACCAGTGAATATCATATCATCCACATATAGGCACACAATCATCACATCTCCATCTTTATTTTTCTTTGTATACAACGCATGCTCGTATGGACTCTTCACAAATCCACTCTTCTGAAAATACTCATCTATTCTTGTATTCCAGGCTCTCGGAGCTTGCTTCAACCCATATAGTGCCTTCTTCAATCTATAGACTTTATCTTCTTCTCCTTTTTTAATGTATCCTGGCGGTTGCTCAACATAAACTTCTTCTTCCAGGTAACCGTTGAGGAATGCTGATTTCACATCCATCTGGTATATTTTCCACTTTTGTTGTGCTGCAACTGCTGTGAATAACCTGATAGTATCTATCCGTGCTACTGGTGCAAAAACCTCTTCATAGTCAATACCATATTTCTGCTTATAACCTTTGGCCACCAATCTTGCCTTATATTTCTCTACCTTTCCTTCTTGGTTGGTCTTTGTCTTGTACACCCACTTCACTCCAATTGACTTGTGATCTTTTGGCAAAGTTGTAAGCTCCCACGTGTCATTTCTTTTGATTGCAGCAATTTCATCATTCATTGCTTTCTTCCATTTTTCATCTTTTTCAGCTTCTTCATACATCACTGGATCACATTCTGTCATTAAACAAAATAATGAATAATCAAATGGTATTTGTACCTCATTATAAATTTCATTTAGACTTCTCATCTTTACTGGTGCTCCCCCTGAATTACTGCTACCACTCCCTGATGTTGATGGTGTAGTTACTGGGGTTGTTGGAACAGGACTTGGTGGAGGAGTTTGATCATCTCCTTCTTGAACTGTCTGCTCTTCTGAGTCATCATCATCTTTAAAAAATAAACCTTCAACTTTCTTTTCTTCTTTACTCCATCTCCAGTAATCTGCTTCATCAAATTCTACATCTCTTGAAATTATCACCTTTCTGGTTAGAGGATTGTAGAGTCTGTAAGCTTTGCTCCTATGCTCATAGCCAATGAAAATACATTTTTCCCCTTTGTCATCTAGCTTTTTTCTCCTTTGATTTGGAATATGAGCATATGCTATACAACCAAAGATTTTTAAATGACTTACCTCTGGTTTATAGTCGCTCCATGCTTCGTTTGGAGTCTTAAACTTCACACTCTTGGTTGGACATCGATTCAGCAAATAGGCAGCACACTGAACAGCTTCAGCCCACAACGTTCTTGGTAAGTGCTTTTCTTTGAGCATACTCCTTGCCATATCAAGAATTGTGCGATTCTTTCTTTCTGCAATTCCATTTTGCTGCGGAGTGTAGGCCGTTGTCAACTGATGAATTATCCCATATTGCCTGCAAAATTCTTCAAATATCTTGGAAGTATATTCACCCCCTCTATCTGTTCTGAGTGTCTTCAAATACTGACCACTTTGCTTTTCTGCCATTGCTTTGAACTCTTTGAATTTTTCAAAAGCTTCTGATTTTTCTTTAAGAATATACACCCAAGCTTTTCTACTGAAATCATCAATAAAAGTAATGTAATATCTGTTTCCACCAAGTGATGGAATATCAATTGGGCCAGCAATATCTGAGTGAACCAACTGCAATAGTCTTCTAGCTCTCCATGATTTGCCAACTTCAAAACTTTGTCTGTGTTGCTTTCCTCTCATACAGCTTTCACACAGCTGATCTGGATGATCTATCTGTGGCAATCCGCTCACCATTTTTGCTTTGGATAACAGCTTCAGGCCAGTGAAACCAAGATGACCAAATCTGTGATGCCACAACCACGAACTATCTTCTGTGATGGATTTCATGCACCTTATTGCTTCTGTCTGGATATTCAGCTTGAAAAGACGATTTCTTGACATATCAACTTTTGCAATCAGCTCTCCTTTTTGATTTCGTATGACAAGAGTGTTGTTTTTCAAGTGTATATCATATCCCTTTTCTAAAAACTGGCCAATACTGAGGAGATTGCTTTTCAGAGATGGAATATAATAAACATCTGAGATATATGTCTTACCTCCATTCTTTGTGAAAATCATAATCTTACCCATGCCTTTGACTGGAGTCTTTGATGAATCTCCAAATGTAACCTCTCCTTGAACTTCCTCATTCAGCTCCGTGAACAACTCCTTTCTTCCACACATATGATTGCTTGCTCCAGTATCAAGATACCACACGTTTCTGCTACTATCTTCTTCACCTCCGTAGGTGAATAAAATAGTTGATTCATTAACTCTTTCTTCATTTGATGTAAACTGACTCCTCTCTTCAACTGGAGGCGTGTCTTTACATTCATAGCTGAGGTGACCAAATTTATTGCAATTATAACATTGTATCTGAGATTTGTCACCTCTTTGTTGAAATCTACCTCCTCCTCGAATCATAAATCCTCGGCTTCTGCCACGACCTCTACCTCGTTCACGATTATAATTTCCTTGTCCACGTCCATATGCTTCAGTATCATTTGCAAATCCTCTACCTATTTGACCACGTCCACCGCGTCCGCCATGACCACCACGAGTGTTGAATCCACCTCGGGTGTTGAAGCCTCCTCTGTATCCACCACGATTTCCTCTACCACGTACAAAGCTGTTACTGGCTTGGTTTTCATCAAGAGACATCTTGGTCTGCATAGCTTGCTCTATATTACTAGAGCCTTCATTCAACTTCATTCTTTGCTCATGAGCTTGAAGTGAACCCACAAGCTCATCAATTGACATCTCCGTCAAATCTTTGGCTTCTTCAATAGCTGTGACAACATAATCAAATCTTATTGTTAGAGATCGAAGAACTTTCTCCATGAGTCTAACATCATCCAAGACTTCTCCATTTCTTTTCATCTCCTTAGCCACCTTTTGCACTCGAGAGACATAATCTGTAACTTGCTCTTCACTTTGCATTTTCATGTTTTCAAACTCGGCTCTAAGTGATTGGAGCCGCACCTTTTTAGCTTTGTCAGCACCTTGACAGGATTTCTGTAACGTCTCCCATGCCTCCTTTGATGATTTTGCATCTGATATTTTCTCAAAGGTTGATTCATCAACACCTTGAAAAATTAAGAATAGAGCCTTCTTGTCCTTCTTTCGTGAATCTTTCAGCGTCTTCTTTTGTGCTTCTGATAAAGCTGCTTCAGCGGCAGCATCAGCGGGCTCCGTGTATCCATCTTCTACAAGGTCCCATATATCTTGAGAACCTAGTAGAGTCTTCATCTGGATGCTCCAATTTCCATAATTTGTTTTTGACAACTTTGGAATTTGTGGCTGCATCATATCCGTCATTGTTGGATCGAAAGTGGCTCTGATACCACTTGTTGGAAATATAATAGTAATAGACAAATTAATGGAGACTGAATAACACTTTCTTATTGAAAAACAACACTCAAAGTTACAAAGACTTTTCTGCACTTTCTTTTCTCAACAGTGTTGTGGCTCTCTTCTTTTTTTTCACTTGATTTTTTTCACATATTGAATACATATAACACCAATCTATTTATAACTTCAATTCAGCCAACGTAATGCTTCTCCAACCGCTTCACCGATTGACCGATTCCACTTACTCACCCATTTAACACATGGATAACACCACACATTACTTAGTCTTAATACATAACACCTGACATCATGACTATTAACTAACCGATTACAACATGCACGGCTATTACATTTACTTAATACAAGGACAGCAATAAAACAACTTGACACCTATTAATTTTACAAACGGTGCAAAGATGAGTTTGGTATTTCTAACAGTAGGTTCAAATGATGAAGCAAACCCATTCTTCATTTAATAAATAATAAATAAAATAAAATAAGAACTGTTATGTCATTTTTAACACAAGTGTCTGACATAAACATGGCTCATCATCTTAAGTGTCTGTACAGAATAAACATTGCAAAACATGCACACACAAAAAGGTGAAAAGCAACAAAATGATGCAAACTTTTTGAGATTCTATAAAAAAAGACCAGGAACGCAACTCCCAAATCTCAAAAAGAGAGGAGGCAAAAAACTTAAATATACATGATATGAACAGCCATAAAGTAAATATCCATCGCACAGCTTGATTGAGTAAAATTGTATATTTCTTCTGCAACATTTATGATATGATAAACTTCTTTAATATGATGAGGTTAATCATCATTCATCAATGTCCCTCCAGGTATCAAGATTGGTCAAATTATCCCAGCTTCGTGAATATGGAAGCATCAAATCATTTAGTACGATTAATGGAAGCTTTAAATGCATTGCAAATTACTTAAACCTGAAACTGCCATATCAGGAAAAAAACAAAGAAAGAATATGGAGTATGATTTAGATTATCTCAAAGGGATACAGAAAGAACACATATGTTCAGGAAAGAAAGAAAGAATATGGAGTACGATTCAGATTATCCCAAAGGGATACAAAAAACACACACATATGCTCAAGCATGTAAAAGTTACCATATCTCGAATAATGGGATCAGGATAGCAATGTGGTAAAAGGAAAAAGAAAAACCATGAATTCATAGTGCACCCTGCTCCCTGCTCCAGAAAACAATAAATAAATCATAAAAAGAAAGGAGATGTGATAGTAGTATATCCAGGTTTAAGATCTTAGGGTAGAACTGAAGATATGGAAATCAAAATTCTCTCTTTTACACAAAGAATCTGTCACTTTACAATTGGTGCACTCTTATGCTTCAAACTTTAGAAAAATGAACAACAAGTAAAGAAGAAACTCATTGGGTATAGAAGTACCTTCTTGCTGAATGATATTAAACAAAGATTTTGACAGACATGGATGAGTATGGAAGAACTCACTACTCATATTCAAACTCAAACTTTACATGCATATATTTTCTTCCAAGATGAAGAATGATTTCAGTAAATTTGGCCAAAATTTGGCACTCTTCATGTGTTTTGACCTCTGAAACAAAACCATAAATGACCAATTTTTTCAAATTGGGACATCTTTCCAAATGTCCAGCTACCCATGCTGAGAAAAGATCACTGATTGAAGTCCATCCAAGTTCTAACACCACCACATTCGCCAAAGTAGACAAACCCTGCAAGCCATAATTAAGTACACCATCTCGTAAATCATAACTTAAGGACAGGTGCATCAACTGAGGAAAACAAACGGAAATGGTCTCTAAGTCCACAACTTCATCCTCATCATCAAACACAACACCCCACAACCGAAGCCTATGTAACTTTGATGCTTTTGAGATCATATGATAAAATTTTGGCCACATAATTGTGAAGTTGCTGACATCTACGATCTCAAGGTTCTCCGTATTCTCGCCAATATCAAGATGGATGACACTCACGTCATCAACCTTCAACACTTTCAATGTTCCCTTGCCAATTAATTCAAAATCCTCAAAGGTACAGTCTTTAAGATGTAAATTCTCAAGCAAATCTGCCTCTAATACAAATTTGTCTAAACCAAATGACTCAACAGAGAAATTTTTCAAAGTAGAGCTGCTAAGCTCCATGGAAGCCTGCGAATCTGAGACAGCAATTTCTGGACTGAAGAGAGACAAGGTTTCAAGCCTTGGACAAGCAGAAAGTAGAAGGCTCAGATCCAGTGCCGAGATGCTAACAAAACTCAATGAAAGTGACTTCAAGCAAGGAAACTTCTGATAAAAGGGATCCACACCCACGATAGAACTGCGAGCCAATTCCAACACTTCCAGCTTCTGCCTACCGCATTTTTCGATGATGTTGAAATTCGGGGTTGTCCTTACATTATAATGTAACTGGCGCAAGAAATCCCTGGTATACATAAGCCAAGCAATGACAGGAGCAGCAGAAAACTCGTGGACATCATCCATGAAAATTTTTAAACACTGCAGCGCTTTGGTTTGGAAAATTGTTTGAGTGATCAGTATTTCTAACCTATTATTGGTTAATTCATGATAAATGGGCCAATCACAAGAATTGAATGAAAGAGTGTGGAGGTGGCTACGCCAAGCTTCCCTCCATTTCTTGCATGTTGCTGAAGCAATCACAACATCCCGGGCAGACCCAAGATGGGATAGTATATTACCAATCACTTCAACAGGAAGGTTCTCCATAGTTTAAGAGAGAAAAACACCATAAATCACAAATACTTAACGGTCCATTGTATCAATTTCCTGAATTAGACTTAACCTGGATACCAACTGAAGAAAAAAAAAATTAAATTAAAAAAAAAAAAAAAAAAAACTTTAGCAGTGAAATTACAACCCAAGTGGACTAAATAGGGTAACACACACTGATAGTGATGAATCAGTATCTGGGCACACAAAATAGACTAGCAATATTGTTGAATCGAAAAACTGTAGAAATTGACAGTTCTCAAACACAAGCATCTGATGAGAATAGATTAGACAAGAAATAGAGATGATTTGATTAATGAAAGTGGCTTACCAGGAGAATGAAGCTATCATCTACTTGCAATTGAAATTTGGAAACCGATCATCCAAATAGCCAAAGCTCGAACGAAAGGAAGAAAGAGAATTTTGGCAGGGTCAGCTTCGTGATTTCGTCTTGATTCGACGAATATCTTAAAGAAGAAAAAGCCAATCAATAATATCATCTTTTTTTTTATCTCTCTCTCTCTCTCTCTCCGAGGGAATTTTGGTTGTGCTGGAGGTAAAATGCTGTACATGATTGGACTTGATTATTTAAAAAAAAAATTAAATAATTTTTTATTATAAACCATTTTAATCACATTTGTTATAATTTTTTAATTTTATAAATTTTATTATTTTTTTAGTGTGTTATTATAAAAACATAAAATTCACAAAATGAGATGATGGTAATATGTCAAATATTAAAAATAAAAAAATAGTTCCTGGTATAATAAAATTGAAATTTTCTGCACAATGGTTAGGTTTAGAATTTTTGACTATGTGAGTCCCTGAAAGTCCACCTCATAAGTTAAAATTGTAATCAGGCCAAACATAACATGACAAATTCACAAAAGTTCCAACATTACGGACCATGCTTATGATACTACTTTGTCTCAGTTGAAGCTTGTTACTGTTTTGTGAATATTAGAGAATCAGTAAAGTGACAACCTCATTTGTATTTAATCAGAGTACAGTACAGTAGTGGTTTCATCTACCTACTTAAACTTATCAGACTAAAAAAATCATCATCTTATTCATATTCAAGAAATCTTACGAAAATCACTTGTAGCGTGTTTTTTTTAGGTAATTTTATTTATTTGAATCATTTCACAAAATTACTTTTGCCATTGTAGCAGGTCATCATTGCTCTGAGAGCCCCCCTGGCAATATTTTTAAGAGTTAAGGGGGCATTTGGTACGCGTCATTTTCCAAGATTTTCAGAAAACTAAATTTTTTTAAATTTAAAATTTAAAATTTTCGAATATTATCATAAACTGAATGTAAAAATTAAATTTTTGAAAATCGAGATTTTCGGACAAAAAAAAAAATTCTCCTCTACCAAACACCCCCTAAGAGTAATGCACATCTTTCTTGCCAACAGTTCTAATCACTGTTGTCAAACTCGGTCCGACCCGGCCGGGTTGACTCGGAACCCGGTGAACCGGTCATCAGACCGGTTCGGGTTAAGCATTGGATCGGTCATGCATCGACCCGGTCAAACCCGGTCAAAACTCGGACAAACCCGGTGACCCGTCGACCCGGTGACCCGGTCGGGTCATGCATTTAAAAAAAAAAAAAAAACTAAAATTGTTTCATCTTATAAAAAAAATGTAAAACTCATTTTAACAACTTTTTATAATTTTATTTACTAGTATACTCTTCTACAATGACCTCTTAGTTTCCAATACTAAAGCAATTTGTGGAATAATAAATTAGAGAATGTAACATATGTCATTTTAATGTAGTTGAATTTAAAAAATATGAGTTCAATGTCATTGAGAGGTATGCTTATGGGGATTCTGAGTTGCCATTTAAATTGACATAGTAATAGCATGCACTTTTATTTATTTATGCTTCATTTTTTTAACTTATTTAGTGAACCTTGTTTAATTTATTTTAGATATGGAAGATATAATTGAATTTATATATTCATATTTATATATATTTTTATATATCTATATATATCCGGGTCAACCGATCCGACCAGTGACCCACCGGTCCGACCAGTGACCCAATGACCCAGTACCCCGACCGGGTCGATGTCCGGGTCGAGTTTAACGACACTGATTTCTAATTGCCCAGCATGGATATTGTTCCTGCACATTACTTACTCAAGTAGTATAAGAAGTAGTATAAGAAATGCCATAACATAACACAATTCAATCTCGTTACTTGTTACTACCCTCTCAACAGATGCTAGAGGGTGTTGGAATTAATTTTTTAAATTATTATTTTTATTAATAAAAAGTTTGATTTGAAAATGTGAGTCTATTTCGTGTCAAACGGATGTATTAATGTTTCGTCGATGAATATGTACCTTTTGAATCGTGACCTTATGTTTTCTAAATATATATAAAGAGTCAGGATTTTTAAGATAGTTTTTCTATTGGTTTTGTACATGCATTTGTATTCTTCCACTCTAATACAATTGATCAGATAAAGGTTGAGTTCGATGAGACTATTCAAAATATAAAGTGCTGCCACAAGAATAGAAACAATTCATTCTATCCTAAGAGACATTTGTCCACAAATTTTGAACACTATAGAAAGGACAAAATTGTCTTATGAACATAGTATTTAACACTAGGCTCTAATTTTTTTCTTATTACATTTATATATTTCTATAAAGTATGCTTTAACTTTGTATTATTGCATATTTCAATTTTTTGTATGTATTTCATGAAACTTGTATTGTCGAAACAATTTCTTTAACAGATATTATCCTCTCTCTCTGGATGATTTTTAATATCATTTTGGTTAATAGAGGGAAGGTACTGCACCATCCCAACATGATAAAGACAACCAATGTCATTCAACCTTTCATGAGAAGCAATGCTACCATAATCATTAAGAGAAAGTACGATCAAAGTTGGCCAAAAAAAAAAAAAAATTGAAAGAAAAATAGTGCTGAATATGCTGATTGTTATAATAAAGTAAGGGGAAATTATTTCAATGATTTTCTTAATCTACAAACTATACAATTCCCATAATACAAATTTTTTTACATAAAATAAGAATCGTCAGATCAAATGATAAGAGTACAAATTGTTGTCCTAAGCCGTATTAGCATCAGCTTCAGAGAACTCATATCAGTCATTAGTTTGCCCAAGCTTTTATTTTCCTCCGTACTCGCAGGCAAAATTATGGAAATCCATTTATGGTACTTGTATAGTTGTATGTTCATCGAAGAAATCATGAAACAACGACTTCATAAGTGTGGATCAACACCAAGTTGAATAGAAATTCTAACCATTTCCTTACTTAGCAGCTCCAGTACTTGTTGCTGTCATGAAAGATTCACCACAGCCACACTGGCCTTTAGAGTTTGGATTGACAAAAATGAACTCAGATCTGGCAGGAGAAGGGGAAAAAAAAAATTAGTATTTAAAACACAAGCACTGAAAAGTAGAATACAACACCGACTACAAAGCAGCCGTTATTGTCTCACGCATAAAGAAAAAAGCAGTTGAAGCAAGTAGCAGGATCAAGCACAACATATAACTAACACAAATACTCGTGCCACATTTCATCTAACTTCCTTTCTTTTTGTTACAAAGGAGGTCCAAGGCTAAAATAGAGGTAAAGCAGCCTCAGAAGGATTCAATCTGGGATCAAGTAGAGTCACTAAAGGGAATTGGTGCCAATTAAGCTAAGGCTCTTGGGAAAATCTTCTTTTAGTGAAGTAGAATTTTACCCATGTAAAGTTGGGATTGCAAAATCACTTACCATTCCCAAAACCAAGCACGGCATATGGATTATAATATTCATGCAACATTTCATCAAAAGCTTCCGGTTCAGTAATGCAAATTCTCGTCCAAAACCCAGGATTTGGAAAATCTCACAGACTATCCCAAAAGTACAAATTCATGCATGTTAAAAGTGAGGGAGCCAGGGAGGGAGCAAAGTTGCAGACTCAAGCCAGTCAATGCCCAAATATCATGTTTCTATATAGAAGCGTTAAGTTTTCCCATTGAACAAAAGATCAAGTTCATAAGAACTAAAAAACGAGATTAATAAAAAGACAAAAGAATAAGTTATTAACAGTGAGGAAGTGGAAGGGCAGAAGAGGTGGCAAAAATTAACTGTGGCAACATCAAGGGGAAGAATATTAATTGTGAAATTACAATAAAGTGTGTTTAGCATTCTAAGTTCACCTCAACATGAAAATATGAATATTTTTCAATTTCAGACAACACAAGTAAATACAATTAGCGGAGAAACTAAACAGAAGTATGCTTTCCTCCATCCAAAAGCAACATAGAGGATAGTTATATACCTTAATAAGATTCACGAGGGAAGAAAATCAATTACTTATGTGTTTGAATTAGCTTATTTTGAGTTCAAAACAGTTACATCAAAACCTTACTGAAAAAAAAATATATATATTATTTACTAAGAAGATCAAATCCAAACATGATACCCCCTACAAAAATAAAAAAAATAAACACAATAAAATCTTTTGAGATTTGTGTTCCCCAATAAATGTGATTGAATATAATGTTTATAGAGATTTCCTCACCACAACAACCCACCCCCCACAATCCCACACACAACGGAAAATTCAAGAGAAACATAAAGAAGAATAAGTAAAACAGTTACCTGAGTTTGTCATCTACGAAATCCATCTTCGTTCCAATGACATGCATAAGTGCCTTTGGATCAATCAATATCTTAACGCCCTTATCCTCAACCAACTCATCGAATTTCCCTTTTTCATCTGTCAAAGCAACACGAGATCTAAATTGACAAACTTCAAAGCACAATTCATTTCATCATCTCAGATTTGTATCAGTTTCCTTGAAATTTTACTTTCATACTTCAATCTCCCAAAAACTCGTTACTCAAAAAAATTCAAAGAGGGCGCAAATAACATACCTGCATAATTTAGGGTGTAAGATAAGCCGTTACAACCGCGTGCCTTGACGCCGAGCTTCAAGAACGGCCTCTGCCGCTGCTGCAGCAAGCATCGTATTCGGGAGGCAGCGGCGTCGGTTAACGCCACAGCTTGGCGCCGCGCCGCCGTCCCTATCTTCTCCGCTGCCACCGTCATCGCCTTGGAAGCCATCGATAGTTAGTTAATTACGAAATTGCCTGAAACCGAACCGCCCCTGCTCCTTTATAACCATTAGGATAATTACGTCATTTCAACAAGTAAGGACGGTATCTCCGTCATTTCGTTTCCCTCATCAGGCGCGTGGCCACCACACCTTCAACTTATTCGTAAGAAACCCTTACGCTTACGTGGCTTAATCAGAACTGTCGCTGAAAGCAAATATATGGTTTTAAAAAATAAATAAAGATTTAAAAACGATAACTGCGTAACAGAATTTCCCTCCATTTTTTGGGTCTGCAAGTGTAACATCCTCTCTCTCTCACACTCTCTGTGTGCTTGTGTTTGCATATGCATCCATGGCTCCAAAGCAATGGAGGAATATACTACTGGTGATTTTGATAGCTCTGCTACCTCTTGGGATCTCCATTCGACGCATTCCCACTTCATCATGCGTTATTCATGCGCCAGGCGTGCCGTTTGAGCACCAAGACGGAGATTACATCCCTCTCTTCGCCAATAAAATTGCACCTGTCAATGATTCCTGGTGAATAATTTCCTTCTTCTGAATCTCATCTTCATTTTTCTTGTTCACTAAATGTTTATGTCTTAGATACGCATTGGCGTGGCTATATCTCTTCTTGTCTCTTCCTTTCTATGAATGTCACTTTCTGCTTTGAAGCTGAGAAAATAGGAGAGAAAGCAGAGACAGAACTTTTCAGTACGGATGCATAGTTAATTTGCTTTCCTTGTAGCTTTTTCAATCACAGTTACCAAAAAACCGATCATTAAGTTTGCTTCGGAAGTTTTGAAAATCACTTTAACAGATCCACGGCTATGCAAATCAAACCATTTGTTACTTACTGAGTTAGCTTAATTAATTGATGTGCATTTTGATTGGTAAAGCTTGAATGGAGTGTATACATATATGCGTGTGCGCCCGTGCGTGTGCTTAATTAATTAGCTTGATTCCACGCAGTTTCCAATTCTTTTCTTTGAATATGTACTTTGCAGTGAGGCATACTCATATTATGAACTGCCTTTCTGCCCTCCACGAGGTAAGAGATCACTCTCAAAGCATTTGCTTTGTGACGCATGGATATGGCTTAAGAGATTATATATTTATCCTGCATATGCTTTTATAACTGCCATGTGCCTTAACTTATCATGTTGATCTGTGGCGGTCTGCAAATCGCAGATCCTATAAGCAAGAGGAAGATGTCATTCCAAGAGCTTATATTAGGGGGATGTTTTACTGACACTCAGTATGAGCTGAAGTTCAAGGTTAAAGCCGAAGGTAAAATCCTTTGTGAGAAATATCTAACGAAAGATGAAGTTGAAGTTTTCAGATATGCTGTCAGAAAAAAATTTGAATACCAAATGTACTATTCCAACATTCTCGTCAAGGGCCCTTTGGGAAGAGTAGTTGAAGAAAATGGCCACACTCGGTATTATCTTTTCAAGCACATCAACTTTTATCCCCTGTACTCTGGAAAAGAAGTGAAAGCCATAGATATTTCAAGTAAAGACGATGTTGATTCCGCTGTGGATATAACAGAAGATGCTGGAATTTGGGTCAGCTTCACTTACTCAGTCTTCTGGGATGAATTTGAAGAGAATCAGGATATTCAGGGTCAGCAATATTACGTCTACCGGGAAGAATGCAAGTTAGATAGGTTTCGGAGGCGTAAACAAGATCATGGATTCAGGGATGATGTTGACATAGCATTGTATCTCTGCATTATCATTGCTATTTGGTTTGGTTTGCTTCTTGTGGTAACTTGGGCATTACTTAGGAACTCTTTCAAACGGTACCACAAACTTTATTTATTTTATTAGGAACGCCTAATTATATGCCACAGCTTTGTTTCACCAAAAGCGCAAATCTTCCTGCAGGAGAACTCTTCAAATTTCTAACGACACAAATTCTAATTTACACCGAGGAATTCATGGTGATGGATGCAGATGTCCTCCAAATTCGTCCTTACTTGGCGCCTTTCTGGGCAATGGAACTCAGCTATTGATTATGTAAGCAACAGCCAAGATATTTCCGAATTCCATGTCTATTGAATATCTTCCTAGGCCAGTTGGCATCAACCCAAACCCAAATACCCCTCTAATAGCCATCTGGTTTCCCTGTCTGTAAGTGGTGCATTGTTCTCCTTCGCCATTGCATATCGTTAAATTTGCATTATTTCCACGGATTGTCCTCAATTATAACTCGAGCCCTTGAACTTTCTGATCGTTTCTCTTAAGTCTTGCCATTGTAGGCCATTATTTATTTATTTTTACTTTTTTGTGTGAGTCTGTGAAATCTTTAAGGTATAGGAGTTGCCATAAAGGCATGTAACTTGTTCTGATTCTGATTTCTCACTTTGCAAGCGCCATATATGTTAAGCATTCAAAGTCCTCAAACCATGTAGGATTCTAACGATTCTGATTAGATCAGATGATTTATCTTACTTCCGTTGGTCTGTTGTATGATCTGGATCGGTTGCCACAAATCTATGTGGACTTTACTCTCTCCAATAAAGTGATCTTATCTCATTGTACCGAAAATGACAGATAAATTTCGGGAGAAATTATGTGCTTAATCATGTCACTTCTTTGTGCTGTATCGTATATAATATTTTATATTTCCTTTCAAAAGCTAATGTGTTTGACGTATTCTGGATTCCTATCTGAAAATTGTATTTAGCCATTATATAGAAGACATGCTTGGTCTTTACACACTTCCTAGTTAAGCCGAGAATAGTGGAGCTGGAAAATTTGGTGAGGTGAGAGGGGCGGGAAAAGTAAAATCTATACTAATTTAGGGAGAGCAACACGATAATGGGTTAACACACAACCAGATTTAAAGAATTCTCTTCGTATATGAATAATAATAAAGATGAAAAAAAGCTCGAAGACTGGGTTTGAGAGAGCAACTTATGCTACACTACTTTTTTTAGGTCAGAGTCGAGTCTAAAACAAACGTTTCATAAACTTGAGGGGGCGATTCCCTCCTAGCCCCTCACTATCTCCACCAAAGAGTCAAGAAGTAAACAGATGCTAGTCATTTAAACTTGGATTAGGTGAACATTTTGTTGGGGTTTTCCTCATTCAATGCATGACGGTTGAGCATGCGAAGCATTTATTGTTTTATGACTCAATGTTTGAATAATCACCCCAATAAATGCATTAACCCCATTTATGAAGAAGATTCTAGGAGAAGGTGAAGAGTCATTCCCCATTGTATAAAATGGGATAGGAATCATTTCTGTAAAGTTAGACACTTAAGAATAACTACCTGATAGTGAGTGTATTCCTCTAAACAGGAGTTTGACAGAGTGAGCTTTTTAGAGAAAAGCTTCATATATTACCATTAGTCCATTATAAAGTTTGAGTGTGTACCTCTAGTGCTTATTAGGAAAGTACTATTGTAATCTCATTATTGTTATAGTGGAAGATTTTGTTGGACTAGATTCCATGGTTTTTTACTCTTCTACTTTAGAGGATATTTTTCACATTAAAAAGTGTTGTTGTGTTTCTTTCTTTCTCTTCATCTTCCTGTTTTTTGTGTTTTTTTTTTTTTTCTACATATAGGGCCGACCTACTGACTATAAATCGACCTCCAAGTACCAAGCTATAAATTGACTTAGACGATTTGCCAAAACATTTTTCTAAGTTTTAGCTGTCTTTAATTCTGTGCTACAATAGAAAAATAAAGAAATTATTTGAGTACAGAATCTCTTATTCTAGATCTTTCGCAGGTTGATGCTTGCCCTTGTGTCATTGTTTATTGTGGTATAGTAGAATCACTTGAAGTTTGCTTATTTGCAGGATATGCTCCTTTCTCTTTTTGTCGTATCAAGGTGCCCTGTATCCCTGCAATGCTAAGGCGGTTTCTACTTATATTCTTGCAGCATATGGTTTAACATCAGCTGCTGCAGGATATGTGGCCACAGCATTTCACGGTGATTTTTCTCCGATTGGATGGGTAGTTATTGTTTCAAAATTTGCATTATTATTTCTCATCATTCTCCGCTGTTAAGTTTGTCATTTGGCTGCAATTTTTCACGCAGAAAGCATGTATTTTCCAGACTGGGGCACTTTACTCTCTTCCATCAACCTTAACGTTTCTTCTCCTGTACACATTGGAAGGCAACACTTCCGGATTTCCTGATTTGTTATATCCAGGTGCAAGAAACTTCCTTCTCCAAAGTGTACTCTTCGCTATAACTCAACTGGGTACGGGTGGCATAATAGGGCATTTTGTAACACCTAGAGTCGATCAACCACCCTGCGCAATCACTCGATCTCAGAGGCATATTTCTGGACAGCCTTGGTACTCAAGGACAACAGCTCAGATGTTCTTCGGGGGCCTTCTACCATTCACTGCAATCTTTTGGATGATGGATGACATATACGCAAGCTTGTGGAACATAAAAGTCTGTGGTGCATTTAGCACGATGATATCCGCTTTCGTTGTGGTCGTTTCACTCACTGTCCTTTTTGCGATGGCTTTTACTCGCTATCAGCTGTCTAAGCAAGATCATGATTGGAGGTGGAGGTATCTCTTTTGAACACTACCTTCTCCAATTTCTGTAATTCTAAATCCATCTGCCATAAACTGAAATGAATACACTCTCTTTGTCTGTTCTTGCAGATCCTTGTTACGTGGAGGGTCACCGGCCATCTTCATGTTTGTGTATGGAATATATTTCCATGCCAGAATCAGTGGCGACGATTTCATGAACATGGTATTCGTTATGGGCTACAATGCCTGTATATTCTATGCTTTCTTCCTGGTACTGGGAACCATAGGTTACTTTGCCTCGTCAGTTGTGTTCCAACATATGTACCGGGACCAGCAGAAGAACGACTGATTGATTCATCGTTTTCCACTAGTGTAATTCAAAAACAATCTCAATTTTTTTCTGTTTGAAACTTTGACGACTCGCTTACAACTAATAAACAGAACCTTACCACGTTTTTGAGCAAGTATCTCTTCAGGTTAATCTACATTTTGTGCATACTAGCAAGAAAATAAACAATATTTAAAATTATGAATAATCTATAATTAATTCACAAAAATTAAAATTAAAAATAATATGTAGTGTACCACGCTTTAAGAAGAAGAAATTTTTTTTTTTTCCAAAATCAAATTCTTACGGGTGAATATATATACAAAACAAAAAGGATCATATAAATATCTCGATTAACAAACCATCCATAATCAATATATGGTAGTCATTAAACTTAAACTGAATCACAGAAATGAAAATTCAACACCCGAACTCAAATCTAAATCCACCAGTGGTCGTTCTTCTACCCTCTTCAACCAAAGATGCTCGAGCTGTCATGATCCTGCTAGAATTCAAAGGAGCATCAAATGCAGAGCAATCTATCCAATCCTTCAAAAGGTTCTCCTGGCCCCATAAATCAGGAATCCAAACCCTTCCAGCCACTTCAACTCTATGCCTCTTCAACCTCTCGCGTCCACTATCCTCTGCCATGGCCTCAGGCTCAACAACAGTTCCTTCTGCAACATCCAGTACATGAGGTAAAACCAGCTCCTGCAATGCAATTTCCATGTTGTTACAGAAATGGGTTTTTGAAGCAGATGGGGTTTGTCTATGATGTGTATCTTCTTTGTCACTATCATCTTCTTGTTGTTGCTCCATATTCTTGTTGTCTTTGGGTTGGTGAGGTTTTTTCTTCAATTCCAGTGGTTGACAAGGAATCTGGTCATCAGATTCAGCAGAGGATTTGTGAGCCATTAAAGGTGTTTTCTCTTTCAT
The DNA here is from genome assembly GCF_033153095.1 of Gastrolobium bilobum. Classification (NCBI taxonomy): domain Eukaryota; kingdom Viridiplantae; phylum Streptophyta; class Magnoliopsida; order Fabales; family Fabaceae; genus Gastrolobium; species Gastrolobium bilobum. The sequence goes on along the minus strand of NW_026897280.1, from coordinate 160,533 downwards.
GCAGCAGAGTAGCATAGAAGAGATTGTTGCTGTTTCCGTGTGCTGTGTTGCTTCTATATTGCAAGCTTTTTCTTGCGGAATGCAGATTTGGAGAGTGATGTTATGTGTGGGAGGAAAAATGCCAAGAGATCGGGTGGGGAATTTGGTCACACGTCACCCACAAGAGTACTTTCTATTTTATGGTAAGTGACAAAGGTACGTGTCTTGTTTTAGGTGGGATTCTGATAACATGTGGCTTAGTTCTAAGTATGGAAAATACCAAGTTGCTATTCGCAAATCACGATTTTTAGAAAAAAAAAAAAAATTTATAATGTTATTAAAATGTTATTTAGTAGGTCAAGATATTTTTTTGAAAATATTAGGTTCATTTTCTTGATATTATATTTGGTTGTGTTAAATTTTTTCTTGTTATAAACTCCTAAGATACCACCCCCGAGTGATATTGTATTTACAAAAAAAATTATACATAAAATAAAATCATGTAAAAATTAGATTCCTGTGAAAATTTTAAAATTTCATGATAAATAAAATTATCATACGTAGTTTATGGGAATCCTAACAAAAATCTTCTATCAAACGTCAAAAAAAAAAATCTTGAGAAATTTTGTAAACACCAATAAAAAATCGTGACTTTGTTAGAAAACCCATTCGAACGATTCCTTGGACAGATTTTTTAGAGGAATGTGAGGTTGAAGAACATTTTTTATACCACCTCGTGCGACGGTCATATTTGTTTTATATATTTTTGAAAATATATAATAAAAATAAGGAGAGATTATAGTTATTATTTCTTTTTCTTATTACTTCTTATTATCAAATCTTAATTGTTGATTTCCGTCAATCTAACGATAATAATTTATTATAAATTAATAATTAATTAATAAGTATGACCCAATAAATTACAACCGTTAGATTCACAAAAATCAACGATTAAAATTTAGTAGTAAGAAGTAATAAGAAAAAGAGGTATTAACTATAATTTTTTCTATAAAAATATTAAAAAAAAATTCTCTATATATCAGCCAATAATTTTTTAGCAAAGAAAAAAAATACTTTTAACATTTATATTATATATTCTCGAAAATATATAAACTGAACACACTCATTGCAATGCTAATATACTATTTTTCCATGAGGTTGATGTTGATATGCAATAATGTGTGCAATATAGTTAAAATCGAGTTTCTATGTAAAAATGAAAAGGGTAATAGAAATGTAATTCGTAGAAATAAGATGAAACGTAAAAAATTTTACTACTTGAGGTCAAGATACAAAATTTTATATATATATATATATATGCATGCAAAAAAAATTCACATAAGTCACTGCTCAAAATTTAATAAATAACTTCATATTCAAAAAGATATAAGTCACATAACTATATAAGATATAAGTACAAAAATATTAAAAGAGAAAATTGAATTTAAAAAATGGAAAATAGGTTTTTTTAAAAATAAAAAATAAAAAAATTAAGTTTAAGTAAAAATGATAAAAAAAATATCGTAAAAACTTGTGTTTCTACCGTTTTGATGTTTCTACACGACATTTTTACCTATTTTTATTAAGGACCGTTCTACGTACGTTTTAACATATTTTTACACTCGTTCTTACAATTTTAAACTAATTTTTTACGAATGTGTGTATATTATTATTTTATGGGGAGAGATCTTTTGACTCTAGAGTAAGACTTACAATTCTTACTCCTCATCTCAACCGTTGATTTTCGTTCATCTAATGAATATCTATAACAATTAATTATTTATTTATTTCAAATAAATAATAACCGTTAGATGGACGGAAATCAACGGTTGAGATGAGAAGTAAGAGTTATAAGTCTTACTCTAGAGTCAAAAGATCTATCTCCTTATTTTATTATTGGCTTCTAATTCAACCAACGAGGATCGACGATTTGATTTTTAGATGCGTTCTATTATTATGTTCAACTTAACATTGAAAATTATAAATATGAATAACTTATATATCATGTACTTTAATGAGATGGAGACCTTTTTTAAGATAGCCGAAAAGATACTTTTCCTTTATTTTTTGTACAAATTTTAGGGCACAATAAACTGCTTTGTTAATTTCTTTTCTTATTTCACCCTCTGAAATAATTGCATTTTTTTCCACCTGGCTAGTCCTTCCTCATGATGGTTAAATGTCTATTATGACATTGATGACTACGTTATGTACTTATGTGGTTTTTACTCAACCTCGTATTAAAAAATTGTTCAATTTTTTATATATATTAAATTAAACAAAATTTTGAGTGACTTAATCGCTTAATTTATTTATTTTTTAATACATATCTCTTAATTTATTATTCTACACATGCTATTTCTTATTTTTTAAAATTAATTATACATATCTTTAATAGCTTTGAATATTTATATTTTAAAATTATATATATTTTTAAAGTTTATAAGTTATAAATTTTATTCAAATTTAAAAATATTTATTTAGTGCATAAGATATTTACTTATATAAAAAAAAAACTATAATTAAGGTTTCGAGAGGAAACAAATAAAAGAAAAATTGTGGAATAAAAAATAACATTTGCATGATCTTATGTCTGATCAGACCAAATACAATATGGGCTGGCCAAAGTGTACTGGACCATATCACACACGGTTGAAGTGAGAAGGTTTTTGGGTAATCTGTCTTTTGGGCTGGTGGTTGTTAATGAAGATGAAAGGACTTTGTTCTTATGTATTTGGGCCTTTGATGGGCCTATCATATTTTATCCAAATCAGTTGCCCCCTAGCTCGCAGTTTAGGTATTTTGGCAAAGTTGGGAGATACATATATCCTTTTATGCGCGGTATGTTGTTCTGGCGCGTTCATTTGATGTCGCTCATGTTAGGCTGAAGAGTCATCATTACTTAGCCGCTTAGAACGGTTGATTAGATGTTTTAACTGTAAGACGCATTTAATGTCACCGTAATTACGTGGGTGCTTAATGACAATCGTGGGCTATTTTAAAATTTAAACGTTTTACATTCCCTCCACGTGTCCCTCTTTTTTATCCATTTTATTCAACACGTTTTAACCTTTTGGGTTTTCATGCTGTATCTTTTCATATTTGCATTGAGCTATTTTTTTTTTTGTTAACAGTACTGAGTTTGGTTTGGAGGGAAAGCACACTAAGCACTCACTGTTACTGTGAAAGATCTCTCTTCCTCAACATTCGATCTCTACTTTTTCTCTTCTGGTGTTGACATGTCCTGCTCTTCTTCCGTTCATCCGAAGTATATATCTCAGGTATGTTCTTTCTTCGATTTTTATCCTTTGTGTTCTGCTATGTCTGATAATCGCAAATTTGTGAATTTCATCAGAATTGCCGAACGGTCTGGCTCTTCTCGTCCTCCACCCAGGTCCTTACCTAGGTCGAGGTCTTTAAGAACTGGGGAATCGTGGCTTACTGGTAAATGTGCTACCCCCTGGAAGAAAGTGATTTTGAACGATAACAGTGCGTCTTCTGTTCGACGGTTTGAAATAGGTTCTTCCTCTCAAGAACCTAACTGCGGGATAACTAGAACTTTGTTGCAACAAAGTTCGTCCCTTTTTCCCAAAAGTTCCCTTTAAAATGACCAGTCCTATTTTCATATCGAGCGATTCTACCTCAAATTCTGGTTGTAGTCATAAGTATGTTAATACCCTAAACTCCAACTCTTCCCTTTCAATTTCATCGCGCGATACTTCTCCTTCCATTGTGCAAGATCAACCTGGCCAAAGGAGTCCAAGCCCCTTGCCTTTAAATGTTATTTACCCAGCTGGGTACCCATATAAGAAAAGGAATTTTGACAACTTTAAATCTGCATTTGTTGTCTCTTCTTCTTCTGACTCTTCTGCCTCTACTAATTCTTCCTCTCCTGAATCAGATTTTATCTCGCCTAAAATTAAAGAAATCATGGCCAAGCGCGGTGCTAGTGATGCAAAGAAAAAGCAAAAGCTTAACCCGGACGCAAAGAAAAAACAAAAGCTTGATCCCGAAGCAACTAGACCGGTCAAGCGTGGTATTCGGGATGAAGAAGCTCTGAACTGGGTATCTGACATCGTTTTGGACACTGTCTCAATATACAGTTCTCTAGAAGAATTGGTGCAATTGAAGGTTTCCATCCATGTTACCCTAGAGAAATCTCATGACGACTAGTGGGAGTTAGATGTCGTTCCTTTAAATGAACATGCTCCACGCGCGCTGAAGGATCTTCCAGACATTTCATAATGATGTATGCCCACTTATTTTTGACGTTAGGAGTACGTCTGCCTTTTTCATCCTTTATCTGTAGATTGCTAGCGCATATTAATGTGGTGCCTTCACAATACAAGATGGTTTGTAAGGCCTATAATCTATTTCAATCCCTAGAGTTTTTTTTATGTCTGTATAGTGTTATGGGGCTGCGTTCCAGCTGGGTCTCTTTCAAAGGAAAGGATAAATTCAAGTTCTGTAATTCCTATCAAAGGAAGGTTCACAAATGGTCCACAGACTACTTCAAAATTTTCCCCGCAAAAGGTTCCCAAGCATTTTTCTTGAAAAAAGAAGATAATTCACCATTTTTCCTTTATATTGGACACAACATTCGTTAGAGGGTCAAAAGTTGAGCTACAGTTTTGATGATTTGAGTGATTACGAGCAACATAACATACTGTAACCATCTTATGCAATATCGCGCGAGAGGCTTCCCGATACGGGTTACCTAAACACTTATACTATTTTAAATGAATATACTGATGATGATATCAGGGCTTTTTTGGGTAAGTTTGTTTCTATCCTTTTAATTTTATCTAAAGGAATCTTTTATATATAACTGTTCATTTCTAACGCGCACACTTTGTCCTTTGGTTTTCAGATAGTTCGATGTCAGTCATGTTATCAAAGTTGCAAGCAATAGTGGCGAGGGGAGCTGCTGAAGATGCCATTCCCTTTGACCCTAATGTGCCATCAATCACTACCTCTCCAGTTGGTGCCGAATCGAGTCATGGCGCCGTTGCGCGTTTAAAGTCGCCTGGACCATGAGCAGCGACCCACGTCTCCTCCCCAAAAAGAAAGAAGTGGTAAACTCACCACAGGGGCAGAAGAGAAAATTCGCAGAAAGTGATAAGGGTTTTCCGGAGTCTCCCTACTTTGGGGATGGTTGGGGGTTTAACGCGGACTTGTTCGCGAAAGGAAGGGAAATAGGCCCCCAGATTGAAGAACTTCCTATGGATAAGTGGTTGACTGCATCTGAGAAGCTCAGTGTTGCCAACCAGTACATAATGTCTGTGCCTGGTAAGTATCACTATATGTCATTTGTTGTGTAGAAGACTTTGTCTTGTCTTTTAACGTAATATTTTTTGTGTGGCAGGGACGGTGTCTTATCTGAAGGAACACATTGTGGACCTGAAGGGTGAAAAGGCCATTTTGCGTGCTGAGTTTGAAGAAAAGGTGAAAAAGGCTGAAGATGATCAAGCTAAGTTGGTGCAGGAGTTGAAGGATTTGAAAGTAAGTAATAAAGAACTGAAGACGAAAAAGACCAATCTAACTAAGGGCGTTATGGATCTCGAGGCCGGTGTTGATACCTTGGAGGAGGAGAAGACTCATTTGAATAATGAGGTAAAGAAGTTTCAGGATTTATTTGAAAAGGAGGCCGAAGGGACCTACGTGAATATCCTGAAGCAAGTGCGTCTCTTCAATCCAACTGTGAAGTTGGATAACGTCCATTATCTTCATTTCATAAAAGATGGCCAACTAATGACTTTGAATGATAATGATGACGAGGTACTGGTGGATCTAGTCAGCGTGATGGATACAGAGACTCCGCCCCAAACAACCGCGTCATCCACTCAAGAACAATCCACTCAAGGGCCAGCCACTGAAGGTGGGAACCTAGCAGTTTTAAATGAGGATCCTCAGGATATGTCCATCCAAACAATTTAAAAACTTTGTTTTGGCTATTTCAGAATCTGGTCTGTAAATGGGTTGTCCCATGAATGTTTTATTTTATTATCTTTAAACAATGGCTAAAGTTTCTAAGATTTTTATCACTATGCCGCGAACTGTTATGTCGCGAGCTAAACATATGAGTTTATTTTTCTTCTAAAAGATTCTTTATGATTGCACACTATGCATATACCATTACGTAGGATGATTTTTGATCTACCTTGGTGTATATCACAGCATCTATCTTCACAAATAACTTTAATGTCCTTAAAGGAGTACCAAATTAAAATAATGTATATTCATTGTACTTTATCGTCATACGACGTTTCGCCATAATCAAAGGAGGTTGCTGCATTGGCAACGTCAGAAAGTTATAACCTTTGAGGGTTGTTACCCTCCTCGTCCTTCTTTTCTTCTTTTATCCAGATCTACCTTTATCACTTTGAATCTTCATCGTTCTTTGGAGGAAGTTTTAACCGGTTAAGATTTTACCTTCCTTGATCTTCATCTCGCTTCCTTATTTCTTCATCGCACTTTGGAGGGAGTTTTAACCAGTTAAGGCTTTACCTTCCTTTATCTTGGAGGAAGTTTTAACCAGTTAAAGTTTTATCTTCCTTTATCTTGAGGAAGTTTTAACCAGTTAAGGCTTTACCTTCCTTTTTTCTTAGAAGAAGTTTTAACCAATTAAGGCTTTACCTTCCTTTATCTTGGAGAAAGTTTTAACCAATTAAGATTTTACCTTCCTTTTTTCTTGGAGGAATTTTTAACCAGTTAAGCCTTTACCTTCCTTTTTTTCTTCATCGCACTTGAACGAAGTTTTAACCAGTTAAGGCTTTACCTTCCTTTATCTTGGAGAAAGTTTTAACCGGTTATGTGTTGTGTGCTATGCGTGATGAATGACATGATCATGTATAAACCTGCAAGCTTTATTTGTACGAAATGAAGAACAAAAAATACATATATTGAATTGAAGAAAGGACTCAACTATAAAATATTTTAAGTTTATCTGCATTCCATGTACGTGGAATTGTGAGTCTAGATAACGTCTCAATGACGTATGCGCCTCTTTCGGTATTGCTTTGGACGCGATATGGCCCTTCCCAATTCGCGGCCAATTTACCCTGTCGCGCATTTTTATTGCCAATGTCTACTCTGCGTAGGACTAATTCTCACATGTTGAAACTTCGTTTAATGACTTTTGATTTATAACGCGTTGTTATTCTCTGTTTCAATGTTGCTTCCTTGACATGGGCAATCTCGCGCATTTAATTGATTGTATCTAAGGTGTGCAGCAATGCCTGAGAATTGCCTTCTTCAGTTGCATACATCTTTCTCCAAGATGGCTCTCCAATTTTTTTTATTTTTTTTTTCAATAAACCATGCGAAAAGGAGTCTCCCCAGTGGTTGAATGTGGAGTGGTTCTATAGCCCCATAATACATAGTCCAACTGCTCCGGCCATTCTTCTTTTGCTGCTTCCAATCTTCTCTCCAATCTTTGTTTTAAGACTCTATTCGCTCCTTCAGCTAAACTGTTTGTTTGTGGATGTTCAATAGATGTATATCTATTTTTGATGTGTAGATTTTGAAGCACTTGATTGAATTTTTTGTCCACAAACTGTGTTCCATTATCAGTTACAATGGTATTAGGGACACCAAATCTACATATGATCTTGCGATAAAAGAATCGATAAATCTTGTTAGCTGATATTGTGGCTAAAGCCTCAGCCTCGATCCATTCGGTGAAATAGTCAATAGCGACTATTAGCCATTTTACTCCCCCTACCGCAATCGAAAATGGTTCTAATATATCCATACCCCATTGGTAGAACGGCCATGGGGATATGAGCGAAGATAACTCCTTAGGAGGAGCGTGGTGTAAATCTGCGTGCTCTTGACATTTGATACAATGTCGCACGTGTTGTTTAGAGTCTTCTTCTATAGTAGGCTAGAGATACCCTGCGCGAAGCAGCTTTCTGGATAGGGATTCCCCCCCCATGTGGTGACCCCCAATTCGTTCATGAACCTTAGTGATGAGATACTGAGCTTGTTGTGGGTCCAAACATTTCAGCATGGGGGAAGAGAATCCCTTTTTATACAGCTGATATTGACGATGGTATAAAATGAATCCTTGCACGCTAACTTCCTAGCTGAGCGCGGTTCTGGAGACGTCATTCCTCTAGTCAAATAGTTTCAAATTGGAGTCAACCAAGTTTCTCTATCGTTTGGTTGTATCTCGACATCATCTATCATGTGTTCTGCATCATGAGAGGGACGAGCTTTGCGTTTAGTAACGGCCATCACGATGCTTGGATTGGGAACACTTTGCTGAATGACCGATCTATTATTTCCAGGTCCCTTTGTGCTAGCAAGTTTAGATAAAATATCTTCCCTGGAGTTCTTTTCCCTGGGGATGTGCTCAATTTTAAAACTTTCAAAGTTAGCTAATAATAAACGTACCTTATCCAAGTATTTTGCCATTAGAGCCTCCTTTGCCTGGTAGGTTCCTTGAACTTGTGCAACCACCAGTTGTGAGTCACTTTTCAGGATTATTCTTGTTGCTCCTAAGTCTTTTGCCATTATGAGTCCAGCGAGAACTGCCTCATACTCAGCTTGATTGTTGGAAGCTTGGAATCCAAAATGGAAAGAATGCTCCACAGTGACGCCCTGAGGACTTTCAACAATGACTCTTGCCCCGCTTCCTTTAAGATTGGAAGATCCATCAACGAAGATTGTCCAATCGTCATCTGGCTGAGTCTGTTGGGAGTGTGTCATTTCTACAAGAAAATCAGCTAATACCTGGGCTTTAATAGTCTGGCGCGGTTCGTAAATGATGTTGTGTTCTGATAATTCTATTAACCAGGTAATCATTCGTCCAGCCAGATCAGGTTGACGTAAGACTTGTCTAAGTGGCTGATTAGTTCTGACTTTGATGGTGTGCCCATGGAAGTAATGTCGCAAGAGACGGGACGTTAGAATGAGCGTGAAAGCCACTTTTTCAATTTGTTGATAACGCAATTCTGGACCTTGAAGGGCTGCTAACAAAATAAATTAGTTGTTGTGCCTGGGCGTCTTCGCGCAATAATACCGCGCTAATGGCCTCGCTATTGACCGAAAGGTATAAGACCAAGGCTTCTTCCGGTTGAGGTCTCACCAAGACTGGGGATTAGCCAAATGTTATTTAATAGCAGTAAATCCTGCTTCGCATTCTGGAGTCTAATTGAAATCTGTTTGTTTACGCAACAGTTTGAAAATGGTTAATGACTTTTGTGCTGATGCTGGCCGGAATCGAGTTAGAGTTGTTATCCTTCCAGTCAACTATTGCAATTCCTTAATATTTCGAGGGCTAATCATGTCGAGGACTGCTTTGCATTTGTCAGGATTTGCTTCTATGCCTCGATGTGTTAGCATGAATCCTAAGAATTTTCCAGCAGGAACCCCAAATGCGCATTTGGCTGGACTAAGTCGCAATCTATATTTGTGCAATTGTTGAAACACCAGCTCTAAATCGTGAGGGTGTTGTGGGGTGGTCATTGTTTTGACAATCATGTCATCTATATATACTTCTAGCATCTGACCAATCTGTTGGCTAAAGACCTTGTTCATCATCCGTTGGTATGTCGCGCCTGCATTCTTAAGACCGAATGACATCAAATTGTAACAATAAGTAGCCTTTTCGGTAATAAAAGCAGTGGCTTCCTCGTCCTGTTTAAACATGGGGATTTGGTTATACCCTGAATAGGCATCCATGAAGGAGAGAATTTGGTATCCTGCGGAATTATCTACCAATTTGTCAATGGTAGGAAGAGGATAGAAATCATTTGGGCAATGTTTATTAAGATCTGTGTAATCGATACACATGTGCCACTTGTCATTGGCTTTTTTGACTAACACGACGTTAGAGAGCCAAGTGGAATAGGTGATTTCTCAAATGATTCCTGCGTCGAGCAACTTCGTTACTTCTGTATCTACCACTTGTTGTTTCTACGGAGATATTTTACGCTTCTTTTGCGCGATTGGTTTGGCTTTTGGATCAAGGGTAAGATGATGGCATATTACCTCAGGATTTACTCCTGGAATATCAGTTGTTGTCCAAGCAAAAAGATCTTTATTTCTTAAAATACCGCTACCAATTTTTTTTCTCGATTTCTGGTAAATGATGTCCAATCTTGGAAACGTTTTCAGGGAATGGTCCAAGTTGAAGATCTTCTAACTCACCGTCAGGATGGGGTCGCGTATCGCGTAGATCTTCATGCATGTCTAAGTCAGTCATATTGATTGATGCCTTGCCTTTCTCATCACGTTGAGTTGCTGATTTGACGCGTAAGCTGGTGTTGTAACAGCTACGCGCTGCTTTCTGATTGCCTCTGATGGCAACAACAGCACCAGTGGAGTCTCAAAATTTCATCAAAAGATGAAGCATAGAATGAGTGCCTTTAAGGTGGCAATGGTGGGACGTCCCAAGATGACGTTATATGCTGACGCATATTCAATAACATAAAAGCGTACTTTGACAGTACGAGCCAGAGGCATGACCCCAAAGGTTATCCACATTTCTATGGTACCTTTAGGTTGTACACATTCACCAGAAAAATCGATCAAATCTGTGCAACCTGGAATTAAATGTTCTTCTGGGATATTCATCGCGCGGAACGCATCCCAGAAGATAATGTCAGTAGAACTGCCATTATCAATCATAATTCATTTTACCTGGAGATTGGCCATGCAAGCAGAGATCACCAACGGATCGTCATGGTCTAGGATGATGTCACCATAATCATTATCGTCAAACTTATGGATTGACGCTTGACACAGGATGTAGAGGGTTGTGCATGATCACGAACTATCATGACTGATTTCAAATGTTTCTTACATTGTGAGCTAGAAGCTCCTCCTCCGGTAGTTCCGCCAGCGATGGTGGCTAACACTCCGGCAGCGTTATTGGGCAGCTGGTGTTGTTGCGCGGCACGCTATCTATTCTGCGCTGGAGTTCATTGACGTCTATCAGTGGGGTCATCGCGTGCGTTCCTGTTATCATTATTTCTGGCAGGGTTATAGTCTCTCCTGGGATATGCCCTTTGTCAGTTAGGATTTTGATCACGATCAGGAATTCTGTCGCGCCTTCTTTGTGCCTTATACTCTCTGCAACTAGAAATGAATTCTTGGAGTTTGCCTGCTCTGATAAGTATTTCAATGGTGTTTTTCAAGTCAAAACACTCATCAGTGGTCTGACTGGTATCATTATGAAACTCGCATAATTTGGTTTCGTCACGTTGTCCTCTTGTTTTCAACGGAGGGGGTTTGGCAACACGCACGTAACCAGTTTTGAAGACTTCTTTCAAGATTCCTCTTCGGGATGTGTTCAAACGAGTGTAATTATCAAACTTTTCCCATTTCTTTTTCTCGCGGAATCGTCTTTGAAAATTCTTTTGGACATTCTTTTCAAAATGGTCTGATTCTGATTTGGTGCCAGACGTATCCCGTGATCGTTTATAATCTTCAAGATTAATGAATTTTTCAGACCGCGCTCTTAGTTCCTCTATGTTACATGGGCGTTGTTTAGCCAACGACATAGAAAAGGGACCTTCAAGCAATCCCTCTATGGTAAGATGTAGGGAAACTTGTGGATCTAAATCTCTTACTATGAGCGCTTCATCAAAAAACCTTTTAAGGTAATCGCGTAGAGTTTCATGTACTCCTTGTCGTACAGTTTTCAAGGCATGTGTGGATTTATACTACGCTTTGCTTGTTGCGAACCGTTCAAGGAATTGGTTGGTTAGATCCTCCCATCTTTGAACTGAATTAGTTGGTAAAGCGGAGTACCATCTGAGCGCCACTTTCTTCAGGGTTGTTGGGAATAGCCTGCAGCTATTGGATCAGCAACGTCTTGTGCCATCATGTTCGTCTGGAATTGTTCTAGATGTTCTTGCGGGTCTCCCTTTCCGTTATACTTCTCGGTGGTAATTTTTATGTCCTGGGTATGGGGATGCTCATGATACATGGGGTAAAGGGATGGAAGACACGTGAAACTGTTCTAGAATTGCCCTGGGATTTTTCATTGGTTTCTTTTCTTCTTCACCTTTTTTTTTATGACCAGAAGGTCCAGGATCTTGTTTTGAATGTTCATGTACTAGCTCACTCTCACAAGAATTCTCAAACTCCTTTTCAGCTTCTTTCTCAGGTTCTTTTTGTTTTTCTTTTCCTTTTTCCTGGTTTTTCTCTCTAGTTTTTTGTAATTTTTTTAATCGAGCTAAATCTCGATTCTGCTGGGCGATTTTTTTTGTTTTGCTGAGTGATGTGTTTCAGCAAGTGTTGAGTTGTGGGTGGGTTATCGTGGTGCACGGAGATTGGTGCAACCAACGAGGCTGATTTTTCACATGAGACAGGTGTCTCTTTCTGCTTCCCTTTGGAACCGTTTTGAGATTTTCTTCTGGTATCAACCATATTTTTAAATTATGAATGGATGGGTTCTAAATGATAGATCCCCACAGACGGTGCCAATGATCAGACCAAATACAGTATGGGCTGGCCAAAGTGTACTGGGCCAGATCACACACGGTTGAAGTGAGAAGGCTTTTGGGCCGGTGGTTGTTGATGATGATGAGAGGACTTTGGTTCTCCTTCGGCGCGTTGAGCCTGACTGGGGGGGGGGGGGTACCTGCCATGACACTCCAAAGCTCAAGTCAGTATCAATGTCAGGTTTATGTGTATTCTTACTAAATTAGATGATAATACCTGGGCATGTACCCTCTGTTTATATAGTGGTTTTGATGCCGCCTTAGGAAGACGGTAAGGCCTCTGATTGGTTGTGTCAGGACTGCAGGTTCAGCTGGTGCTTTCATAGCCTTATCTCTTTATGTCAGGCTATCTTGGTAGAGTGGTGGAAAGCAGATGTTGTCTTTTGTTAAGTTGTTCAATGGCGTGGTGGACCTTTATTAGTTTCTGTATTTGCTTCCTTATCTCTGAAGTTATGTTAAAGGGCGGTTTCATGCGCGATGGTAGCATCGTGCCCTGTTATGCACGATGGTAGCATCGCGCCCTGTTATGCGCGACGGAAGCCATCGCGCCCCACTCTGGGTCTTGTGAGCTTGGGCCTTGTTCTTATGTATTTAGGCCTCTGATGGGCCTATCATATTTTATCTAGATCAATGTCTTACATATATAAAATATTACCAATTGAAATAGAAAAACGATTTGGATCTAATTTGGATCTATTAGCACAAAGTTGCACAATACAAAGACCCATTGGCCTTATGCTCAAATTGGGTGTATCATAAACAATACTGGCAAGAATAAATGATATATATAGTCATGAAGGAGAATATATAACTCTTTCCGTGACTTATAATAAACCATAAAAAAATGTATGGTTGTATAATAGATTCTAACATTTTAAAGTACTTGTTCAAGAATAAATGATATATATAGTCATGAAGGAGAATATATATATATATATATATATATATATATATATATATATATATATATATATATATATGGAAAAAATATTTATCCTTTTAAATGACACAACTTATATCATTTCACTCTTACAAAGAGGTGGGACCCACACCTTTATTTTTTGTTGTCAACTCTCTCTCCTCCTTTATCTATTTCTTTCTCTCTCTTAAAATGATACAACTTTATATCCTTTAAAATAATACACACTTTACCCTATATATATTGGTATCCTAAAAGTTTAAGTTGTTAACAATATATAGTTTTTTACATAATTATCAATATATTGTATGATATTATGTGTTTAAAAATTTATTGAAAAAATTCACTAATAAAATATTCTTACTCTAATATTCTTTATAAAATTTAGTTATACATTAGCAATTGAAATTTAAACCCAATCTTAATCAGTTCAATGGCACTATTGTAATCCTTTGCTACTTCCACCCACTTTGTTGGTTAACAATCTCCTTTATCCATTAGTTCATAAGCAAGTCGCAAATCAGATATTTTAAAATCTCAAATTTTTTTTTTTTAAATTGACATATTTAAATTAATAATTTTATTATAAATATATAAAATCATTAATATAACCTCACGTAATAACTTAAGTTTTTGGGTTAAATTGGTTTTTTATAAATTTAAATTTCACCATTCTACTTTATGCCTGTTTTATCTTTACAGAAGTAGACAAAAAGAAAGGTTAGTACAGAAGAATATAAGAATTTTTTTTTTTGGTAAAGGAAGAATATAAGTATTTTGCTTAATCTTTTAGGCCTAAAGTTTTGTCAATTATTATAAGAAAAAACAAGCACTTAACTCTTATCTTTATTTTAAGAGTTTATTATTTCTTTGTTATATTATTTTTTATATACACATAAAAATATGTATGACTTATTTTATTTTATTTTTCTCTTTCTTTTTCTCACATATAAGCCTCACACGTTTTTACATATACGTAGAAGATAAAATTTATATCTTATAACATAAAAAACATTAAACCCTTTTTTTAAATATATTTAATATGTTGCAATGACAGCACAATTTTAATAATAAAAAATCCTTTTAGAATAAAAAGATGTGTAAGTTGAAAATACAAGATAATTGCACCAACAACTAAAAAGTGATTTAAGTAGTAAACAAACTTAAATTCAAAGGTGAAAGGGTTTATGCTATGTTACCAATTCAAACCCACAAAAACATCTAAAGGAGGACCGACATCAACGTATATGAAACATATTTTTTGTACAATGGTGACCCTGAAGATTGAAATTATAACCTCATATAAACTACTCAAATCCCTCTACAATAGACCAGTTCTAATGGCTTAATGTATATGAAACATTGAGCTCTTGGGTACCTATGCTCTGCATTTTGCTTTAGTATTAGATAATGTGTCAAATGATATCATAAGACTTATTATTATTCACCAGAAAATTAATACAACAGAATATAGTTATCTTGATGCGCAATAATTACTTTTCTATAACAAGTCAAATATTTATTAAACAAGGCACAGAACTATAACAAGCTCTGCGAATTACTGAAATATTCTCTGTACAAGAATCCAAGCTAATAAACTAATTAAAATATGCCAACAAAGAAAAGCATAAATGCTGAAATACCTCAAGTTAGGCGCCACAAGTCTGGAAAGTAATTATTTCATGAACAAACTGTATGCACAACTCTGAATAAAAGCTAGCAAAGGGCAAGACATGAACCTAATACCTAGACCAATGGTACTTATATCCTAAAGTAAAAATTGATGCATTGGTGAAGAAATGCAAGGGACTAAAGAAGTAGGGGGAAAAGAGTATCAAGTCCTTGGATAGCGTGAGCGTCCTTTCTTCTTTAAGAATTCAGGGATGTCAACCAAACCACCATCAATGAAAGAGGAAGATCTCCTATTGATACCATTGAATGTATCTCCCTGTGTGAGTTGACTGGCCTGTGTTTAGAACAAAAACCAGAATTTATGGGGATGCATGACAGGGACAGAGGGATAGAGGGTGAGAATTGAGCCATACCTGTATAGCCCTCCCTTCATTTTCCTCTTGACGCTTGAATCCAGTAGCAATTAATGTTATGCTTACCTATACCAAATCAAATGACATAGTTCATTATGCTTATCATTTATGATAGGTTATCTGACTGGCAGTGACATTTAATAGGCAGAATGAGAAAGGAAGAGAGAAAGAATGATATATGTATTCCGAGAAAAGGGTTTAATGTTTCTCCTATCACAGGAGATAACTTATATCCTGTGACCCTAAAATGATGTCGTTTTGAGGTTGAGAGAAAGATATTTTTATAACTCTAATTTATTTTGGGATTTTTTTAGTCTTTATCATTATAATTTTTTTTTCTCTCAGTCCTAAAATGACATCATTTTTGGGTAATAGGAGATCGGACAAGAGAAACATTAAACCCATGGCGATTACACGCCCATTTCATCACACTGACTTTTATATCCAAGATAGGGTTGCTGTATATTTTCTTCTTCTAGGAATACACTGGAGTGGGGTACGTTGTGCAATTCCTTTCTGATAGAAGAACTGCATATCATGCACAAATTCATATAATTAATGTTAAAGGTTAACATAGTTTAACTTACTTGACCACTGAGTGATGGATCTATTACTGCTCCAAATATTAGATTAGCAGTAGGGTCCACAAGGTCATATATAACCTCTGCTGCAGCATTTACCTGTAAATGATTATATAAAAAACCATAGCATACAAAAGGGGCATCATAGTCATACACAGCAAGTCTGCAAGAGCATGACAAATTCAACGGATACCAGATCACGAATGCCAAGTATTCCTCATACAAGTATTAGCTCAATTAAGAATCGATGTTCACAAAATACTTAACGGAAAAGCAAAACTACGCAATTGCAGCAGCATGACAGAGGTGGAATGTCTTTTCACGAAGGAATTTATAAGCATCAGATTTTGCTCTCTCAAGTATCAACTTAGTATTATATCCATGGAAAACCAATACAAATTGCAATCTAAATTATGCAGGACTCTACTCCAACCATATTGCACAGTGACAGGGAAAAGTACGATAATTTCACTATGTGCCATGTAGCTCCTATTAACTTCCCATGGCCTTTAGGTGAACCAAATTCCAAAGGGGCAGAGTAAAACAAAACAAAGCAATAATAATAATAATAATAATAAAAGGGAGGTTATACTTACAACCTCTTACAATCATTTTTGTTATCATTGGATCAAAATCAAATCAATAGTTATAAAATAGGATCCAGTGAGAGCCGTTGATTTGATTTTGATCTAATAATAGCAAAGAGGTTATAAGGGAAAAAAAAATTGTAAGTATAACCTACCTCTAATAATAATAAAGAAAAGGAAAAAAGCACCATGGGGACAGCTGAAACAAATATTTAGCAAATATATATATATCAGAGCCAGAGGGATAGGTAGCCACCTCAAACAAGGTCAGATCACTCCCACCAGTTATGTTCCATACAATTCCAGTAGCCCTCTCTATACCAATATCCAGTAAAGGTGACTGAATAGCATTTAATGCAGCATCTCTTGCCCTTGTTTTCCCTTAAACACAAAGAGACGACACAAAATAAGTTTAAAAAATATATGTAGTTCAAAAATTAGAATGCGTTCATAATCCTGAACCAAAAAAATGGCAAAAAAGAGCCTTAATCAGAAGATCATGCATTTACAATTTAATATTACAAAAATGAAAAATACAGACGAGGTAAAAATTGTAATATGAGAAGCATACTGTTAGAATATCTTATAATAGCTTGAGAGTATTTTAGAATATCTTAACATATCTTCAAAATAAATTAGTAATATCATAGAATATCTTTAGAACATATTGTGGAATTAATTAGTCATCTAATTGAGGAATCAACTTTAGGAGTTATTTTCTATCATTATGTTACCTGATTTATTTCCTTATTAAATTAGGGTTAGTAATCTTATTGTATTCCAGGGCTTGGGCTTGTAATACTACACTAGTACTTGACCTAATTATTAGTACAAATAGGATCATTAGGTTAGTAATTTGTATCATATTAATACACGCCCTATCAATATAATAGAATATTATTCAGAGTTTCTATCCTCTCTTTTCCTCCTTCCATACCTAAAACCTTAAGTTTCAACATATATTCACCACCAATCTCTAATAGAACTGGATATAGAAAGAAAACAGAATGTTTATAGACACAAACCTCTATCTCTGGGTATCAGAGGTGAGGAATTGAAGATACAGTGATAGAGCAGAATAACAGATGCACTAGCCCTCCTATTCCAGATATTTGAGAGACCCAGACTTTCCCCTAACTTCTCTCAATCAATGACCCTCCGAATTAACACTCCAGCTCCACTTTTATTTCTAATTACATGTGTGAGCCTCAACTGTCTGCTAAACAGACTTGGGTCCCAGTTCCCATCTCCCCTTTCTAATTATACTAGGTCTGCTAACAGACTCATCGGCAGACTTTTTTTGTGGGGTGGTTACACACTTATACCCCTCAAATTGCTTGTTCAGTACAGGAAAAAATAGTTACAAGGCAATGCCATCTATGCCTCCAAAACCACTTTGGTTGTCTAATTCTTTCCTTTTGGACCTGTGCGCTGCTAAGCTGATACATAAAACTGTCCAACATGTATAGTTTTGTACCGCACTACCCTCTACACACATTATACAATTTTTAGTAAGCAAAACAGAGGATCAAGAGCTGCTTCTGATTCCAATCATTGCATAATTATTTGAGTCAAATAGAAGATCAAGGCTTGGGGGCTACATTTGCAGTTTCCGTACATACCAGTTGCAGTTCCTATCCCCATTAGTGAAGAGCCTGCATTGGCCATTACAGCTCGAACATCAGCAAAATCTACATTTACCATCCCGGGTATCTGCAATCAATTAGTAAAATCAATGAGCATTAATGATTTTACAGAAAGATACCATCAACTTTAATCCATGCACAATAAATCAATGAAATATAATCAGGATATCCTACTAGTGAGATGGCCAGCATATATTTAACCACATGCATTGAATGGTGATAAACAAAATATATGACTTCATGCTCTAAAATAAAAAGGGACTAATAGTTGACAATTTAGAACCAACATATCAAACAACTTTATGCCCCATAATCATATGTATTGTGCAGAGGCCAAGGACTAAGGGCTATTATAAAACAGATAATGGCACAACAGACTTAACGTAACAAGCTTCCCTATTCATTCATCCTTTTTCTTTTACTCCTTTAAAATCATTTTTTGATAGGGAGAAAAAAATGCAGAAAAAACAGGAAGGCATGTGTTAACGTTCAAAGATCATTAAGGATTTCATACCGTAATTATATCAGATATGCCGCGAACACCCTGTCGAAGAATATCATCAGCCAGATTGAATGCTTCAGTTACCGGGGTAGATTGAGAAACTGCTGTTAGTAGCTTGTCATTTGGAATCACTATTAGCGTGTCAACATTATCTCTTAGGGCAGTAATTCCTTCTTGAGCTTGAATAGCTCTCTTTCGTCCTTCAAACGAGAAAGGGGTGGTGACAATACCAACAGTCAGTATACCCATTGACTTCGCAACACCAGCAATAATCGGAGCACCACCTGTGCCAGTTCCTCCACCCATTCCAGCCTGCAAAAGTAAATTTAATTTTCAAGTTTAGCAAAATATACGAATAAAAAACAATTTAAAAGAACTGACAGCACACCTGTTCCAAATTTTGAAAAATTTACATATATGAAGATTTCAAATATCAAGAATTGTTGGTTCCTTATCACAAATAGAATCTAATTATCAAAAACCAAATAGTAAATACTTCAATTTTATATTCTCCAATATTTTTCTTCCTATTCTTTTAAATAAATATCCCAAACAAGCAAATATGTACTTGATATCACAGTGTACTAAGCTAAATTAACTCACATCATAACAATAACAAATTTTTATTAAGAGCATCTTTTGGCTTTGACTACCTTTGCCCTATTATGAGCTATTATCTTATAAACATATTGTTAGATACAAAATTCATTCATAGGCCTTCACATAGCATCTTAAGCTTTTAATACAATTAGTACTTAACATGCTAATAGTAATCACTGAATCATAACAGTCGCACTTCAAGCTCAAAGAGCTATTGTGTGTGGGGACGTGTTAGATATAAAAATCATTCACGAGTCTTCGCCTAACAAGCTAAGCTTTTAGGAGAGTAGGTCCTTAACATATATATTTTTATATTCTAATCGAGCATGTAAATCATGTCCAACAGTATAACATTTAGACCCATACTAAAAAGAAAAATCATAATTCCAAACTGTAATTCAATTAGCAGAAGCTATAATTGGAGAAAAGTAGTTGAACCTACAGTAACAAAGACCATATCAGCTCCATAAACTGCCTCTTCTATTGATTCTTTGCTTTCTTTTGCAGCATTCATGCCAGTCTCAGGGTTACCACCGGCGCCAAGACCTCGCGTAAGCTCTTGACCAATTTGCAAACGGTTCTCAGGAAAGGCAGGCGACATTCTCATGGCTTGAACATCAGTATTAACAATCCAAAACTCTACACCATGCATCGAGCTCTCTATCATGCGATTGACTGCATTCGAGCCACCACCTCCCACACCAATAACTTTGATCTTTGCTGCACTGTAACTACTTTGACTAGTCGTAGCTCCTAAGCTCTCGGGGAAATCCCCACCTGAACTATCCTTTATTGGGCTGTTCACTGTATTGCTACCTTCTCCTCTAAGCATTGACACCACAGGATGAAGATCTAGAAAAGGGTCTTGGCTATGATATGGACTCACACTGTGGGAATTGGCTGAACACTTAACTTGAACTAAACCCAACTTTTGAATGCCACCCGAAAATCCATTCTTGCGGTCATACATTTTCATAAAGCAAGCTCTCCCAGGGTAATTCTCTGTCAATGTTCTTCCTCTAACAACATCCAGCACCCCTGCTGAATTTCTAGCATTAAAAGGTGCAAAATTTGTTGACACACAAGTTGCCATTTTGATTTTTAGGGTCTCCAAACTTCAAAGTTGGAATATGTAGGTCAATATATGGAGGAATTTTAGTGGCCCAAAAGATTCAAACTTTCAATTAGCCCAGAATTGTTTCTTCCAATACCTGTTCATTAAAATCAAAAGGGCCCAGAAATGTTACACTATCAGGTCACTAGTCATACTAGTAATAAAGGTGGAATACACAAAAAAATGGGTGATTGGTGAATTACCACAAAGTAAAGCTAATAACTAGGAATATTTAAAACCCACAATGTGCAAGCTCAGTGAATTGATTTGATCAGAAGTGCAAATGCAGAAAAAATGTAGTGAAGAAGAAAGAGGTAAACAATATAGCAAAGAAAGAAAAAAAAAAAAAGCATAATTGGTGTGAGAAGAAGAAGAGACATGGTTAGAGGGAGAAACCTGAGAAAGTTGAAGAAGAGCGAAACAGGGAATTTGTGTGCAGCATTTGAGTGATGAACCCAAATGGAAATGGTGAAAATAACAAAAGGGTTTTTCAGTGTTGAGCACTCACTTAGCAGCACCTTTGCCTTTGGTCTTAGCTATAGTCCCCATTTTGTTGATAATTCGTTTTTAATTTAAAAAATCATTCCCAATTTTTTATTTTTTGTCATATTAATATTTCTACACTATCATCTTTATAATTTTTTATTGCGAAAACAAAAATAGAGAAACTGCATTTAATAGTTTTTTATGGAAATATTGTTTTAGAGAGAGGGTGTGTCTATTTTTTTAAGGAAAAAGTGTGTGTCATTTTAAAGAACATAAAGTTGTGTCATTTTAAGAAAGAGAAATAGATAGATAAAGAAGAAGAGAGAGTTGACAAAAAAAATAAAGGTGTGGGTCTCACCTCTTTTGTGAGAGTGAAATAATATAAGTTGTGTCATTTTTTCTTTTTTTAATATGTAAAGAGAAAGTGATGTAAGATGTTTTTCCCTTGTAATTGTTCACCTAATTCTGAGTCAGAATAGTAATTAAATAAGATCTTTAAAAGTGATCATTTCAAAATTTAAGCTCATAATGTTATAAGTAAGCTTTGCCGGAGTAATCTAATTAAATAACATAATTGTTAAAAAAATATTATAATTTTTAAAAATTAAAATTCTAAAGACAAAATCATATAAGTTAAAGTTGAATAAAATGATGTTGTTTCTTTCACGTATTACTTTTTAAACAAATAAAAAATATGATAATTAAGCTTTATAGGGTCATTGTAAAATATAAGCAATTTACTGTAGCAACTTGTATTAATATTTAGTACCCTTACCGTAAATATAGACGGAACGACTACATTATAAGAAATTTTACGTTTAAAAGAAGGGGATAGTTATACTTACCACCAGATAAGTTTACCATCCTTACAACCAATCTCATCACCGTTGGATTATAATTAAATCTAACGGTTCATAATTACTCTTGGTAATCTTAATTTTTACTCTCTATCTCCTCATTGTCTTTCTTTAAGTTTGAGATCTGCAAATCTCTTCCTCTCATCTCCTCTTTGTCTCACTCTAGGTTTGAGGATCTCAAACCTCTTCCTCTCATCTCCTCTTTGTCTCACTCTAGGTTTGAGATCTGCAAATCTCTTCCTCCAAATTTTTCTGGATTCAAGTTTCTATTGGTCCGTCTGTGTTTGTGAGTTAGTGCTCGCACATATATAATTTCGGTGGAACTAAAGTTGTTTTGTTTATCAGGATGTTCAAGATAATTTTGATTCTGATCGTGATCAAGACCCATGGGAAGAATGGTTTATAAAGTAATGAATTTTTAATAACGAATGAAATAATGAATTTTTAATAACTAATGAATTATTAAAATAATGGAAGAATTGTTTATCAAACAAAGAAAAAGTAATGGAAGAATTACAATCAGCGTGCAATTCATTAGATATGTTTAGGGGTGTAAATGGGCCAGGCTGGCCCAGCCCAGCCTACGACCCGGCCTACATTAAGCCCAGCCCAGGCTCGGCCTTTCAGAAAAGTAGAGTAGGCTTAGGCTTATAAAAAAACTTTTTTAATAAATAGGCCATAGGCCAATTTTGTCAAGCCCGGCCTACAGCCTTGTAGGCTGGCCTATTTAATTTATGAAAATAAAATAATAAAATAATATTTATTTTATGTGGCAAAGACAAAAAGTACTAAATACCAATATCTCTTACTTTTTGTGCTATTTTATTTTATGAAAGAAAAACTTGTCTAATGTCTCCGAATTTTACATGCTGTTGCAGCTTAATACCATGGAGCAATGGGTACCTTTCTGGATTATGATGTTACTGATGAAGATCTTTCAATAATACTCTTCTTTCCCTTATCTTGATGGTGGTTTAAAGATTTTTAAATGAATGACATTCTCTTGTAGACTTTATTTCAGCATCCAGTAATTGTATTTTTCTTATTTTTCTCATTTCTTTGACTTTATTCCTCTATGATATACATTCTAGAGCTGAGGTATTATGTTGACTCTTTCTTGTTTGTCATCTTTTTCTTATGAGAAGTACTAGCGCATGGATGAATGAAACTTTTTTTGCTCTATACAATTTTTTTTTTTTGCTTAGTATATATAGTGGGAAGCCTACAAGGCCTGTAGGCCATGTCAGGCTTTCTTATTTTTGAAAATGGGCCGGGCTTGGCTTACAAATAAAGCCTTTAATAGGCCAGTAGGCCAGATAGGCTAGATTTTTTTTTACGTAGGCTTGGGCCAGGATGGCCAAAGCCCAGCCCAGCCCATTTACACCCCTAGATATGTTTACGGAATGAATTCCGTTAAAGTAATGACTTATTAATAATATACATGTGGATGAAAATGTACATATGGTTTAGAAAAAAGGAAAAAATATTTCTGCAGTTAATGCAGATAACTTATCTGCATTTATTCCCAAAACGACGTCGTTTTGGTATTGAAATCTTAAAAAATTATAAATATAAAGACTATTATAACCTTGAAATAAATTAAAATTACAAATACACCATGATTTCCGCCCCAAAATAACGTCGTATTGGGCTTACTGCAGATAACTTATCTGCAATAACTGCAGAAAAAGCGAACCCTAGAAAAAAATTGCGATCAGCGTTGATTCATGATAAGTTGTTTAAAAAGAATTGCAATCAGCGACGACGATGCAAAAAATTAATTCAGTGTCCAATTATTTGTTTTGATGAAATATTTTTGTTGGAATTGAAGATCAAATCGCTGTAACGATGAAGAGAGGATGAAAGAGGTGATTCCCAAACCTAGAGAGAGACAAAGAGGAGATGAGAGAGTAAAAATTAGGTTGTAAGAAGTAATTATGAACCGTTAGATTTAATTCTAATCTAACGGTGATGAGATTGGTTGTAAGGGTGGTAAACTTACCTGGTGGTAAGTATAACCGTCCCCTTAAAAGAAATAAAATTTATCGGAACAGTGACCGTACTGCCACATTTGGCAAAAAATTTAACCATAATGCCACGCCAACAATACATTTTGCCAAAATGCCACGTGGACAATTTCGCTACACAGTGTAGCGAAATATGTGTGCAAATATTTCGCTACAGGGTGTAGCGAAATATACCACGTCAGAATGCCCTGTCACCAAGAATGATATATGTCAATCAGGGAGTATTTCGCTACCCTGTGTAGCGAAATATGGGGTCAAAGAGTCAGTCATGTCAAGTCCATGTCAGGACACGTGTCAAGCAGATAATATTTCGCTACACAGAGTAGCAAAATACGTGGTCATAGACTCAGTCATGTCAAGTCTGTTAGGCCACGTGTCAATACCCCAATTAATTCGATGGGGTACATAGCGAATTATTTCTGGATTTCGCAATGACGCATAGCGAAATATGGACTTTTCTGACACGCCAAAGCCAAGTGTCATCTCTCCACTAATTTCGCTGGGGAGTCTAGTGAATTATGTCATAATTTGCTAGTTCACCTAGCGAAATTATGTACTATAAATCACCCAGCCATTCCATTTTTGGTATGAACCACCAAGTGCGAAAAACAGCCATTATAAACACCTTTTTACTACTTTTGTGTTATCTGCTTGAATGTTTGTTTTTCTTTCTTCTTTTGTACAATGAGTGAGAGTAGGAATAATTTAATCGCCACCGTTTATTATAATGGGAGAAAATATATGGGAGCGAACGGTCAAGTTTTTGAAGGTGATGCAAAAATATTTCGCATGACCCCCACGTGCAATCTTCATGAGCTGAAGAAAATAATATACAAGAAGTTAAGATTACAACGCGGTGAAACTTTAGCTCGATTGACTGCTAGATGTGCGTCGGGTAACCTCGTGCAGTGGGTTGGTATGGAAATTGTTGAAGATGAAGATGTAGCGTTAGTGATAGATGCAAGCACTTTCGAATGTGGGGGGTCAAGGTTGATTGAACTGTATGCAGAAGTCAATTATGGTGGACAATCAAGCAGTCAAATTTCTGCACCATCCACTGATGCCATCGAAGCAAACATGGAGCCAGTGGTCAATCCGGAAGATGTGGACGCGTCACCCCTGCTTGCACCACCAACTCAGCAAATTTGTGATGAAATCGTGCTGGCCCACGACATGTGGGATCCATCGTGGTGTACGGATAGTTCCAAAGAAGAGGTTGACGAAGTTCTAGTTCCAGACAGCGAATCATCAGGTACGGATGTCGATGGTGATTTTGATCGTTGTCCGTCTACTGCAGTTGGTCAACCAATTCCATCTCCAGGCATTGTCGGAACGCATGACCCACCAGTTGCTGGTACGTATGTATTAATGCTATATTATTGCTGTTGAACATTATATTAAACTACACAAGGAGGGTGAATGTTATGTTATTATGCAGGATCTGAAAATGTACCCTTTTGGACGGGAATACCCCATTTCACGAATGTTAATTGGGAATACCCAGATCAAGAGTTGGATGACATGCAGGGAGCACAAATACCGAACTGGGAGATGGGCCACGAGCTATATAAGGATCAAATGTTTGACACTAAGCAAGATGTACAGATGGCAATCAAACATTATTGTATGGCTAAGCATCGCACAACAGTTGTAGACAAAAGTGATACGAAAATATTGATAATGGTTTGTGAAAATCATAACACCGGTTGTCCATGGAGAATGAGGGCATACCAAAAAAAGGGTGGCAGTGAATGGGTTATAGGCATCTGGAACAACGACCACACATGTGTTAGTCAGAGTCTTACCCAAGATCACAAACAGTTGAGCTCAAATCTCATATGTTCATTGATCTTAGGTGCGTATAATTGTATCAGCCTGTCATTTTTAATATTTTTTCCACTATGTTCTAATACTAATATTGTTTGACCACATACAAAAATGATAGGAGAGGAGCTCAGTGTCAAAATTGGGTTAATCCAAGAAAGGATAGCAGCCAGTTGTGGGTAATGGATGTCATTCACCATCTGCTTAAATGGATGTTGTCCATGGCGCCCCGACACAACCTCGCCCTCTGTGGGTAATCCTAGTAGATGATGAACATCCTCTAGGGTGATGGTGACCTCACCCATAGTCATATGGAATGTCTGTGTCTCAGGGCGCTATCGCTCCACAAGCGCTGATGTAACACCCCGCGTATACCCGGTAATGTTATCATACTATCGTATTAAGCTGCGCTTAATTAAAAATGCAGAATATCTTTTTCTTTTCAATTATGACGGCATTATACTTAGCCAAGTTGATTACTTAATCATTTTCATAAAATATCGCCTGTATGTAAATTGCAATAAGACATCTAACTAAAATACCTCAAAATAGATATAATTGTGAGTATCTAAGTCACGGCATTACATCACGTAATTCGGACAATATCATGATACATTAATACAACTCACCAAATCAACAGCATAAACGACAGAGTCTCAACAAGATAATCCAAAATCATAAAATGAAGCTAAAAGCATAAAAGCAGCAAGCATATCCAGCATCCAACATGACAACATATAATATCATCAATATCTAACTCAGCTTCGGCCTCCTGCCGCCTGGGGCCTCAACCCCCACATTACCTGATCCTGAAATAAGCATTCCCCAAACGTGAGGTGAGATCTTTAAACTAGAAATCTCAGTAAGACAAGGGGTCCTCAAGGATCTTCCACCCCAAGCTCACTTACATGTGCAATATAAGTTCTAAAAGCATTTATATCAATATAAGTTCCAAAACTATGCAGTGCAACAGATATTAATGCCATGTGTGTTTAAACTATTCTACTGGCCAGAGAAATGCAGGAATATGTCTATTACCTACATATAGTACAAGGAACATCGCTTGCACCTCACCCACAGCCTCACCATATTGTATGTACCACATACTCAGGCTTACCGTATAGGTGGAACACCACATGCATATCAATAAGGCACTAGCATATAATAGCTCAATAGCATTTCCAAAACATCAAAACATGTAACACCGCATGCATATAACCATACCCCCATAGGACATGGTGGAACCACAACATGGCTAAACCGAGGACACGAAAGCTTACCTTGCAAGCTAGCTATCCCAGCCAAGAGTCCACAATCTCAAAGCCCAAACACAGCAGTATCACAATCTGTTATGGACCAATAATACATCATTAATCAAACTCTACAAGCATACACTCAAAGACAACGTCTTTCCTTTACGTTTTACGTCTTAAGGCTTCTAACAAAGCCACAAGCCCTTAATCACATGATTCTGACTTAGATCATTAATTACAGAAGTTCAACTTCATCAATCCAGGGTCCACAAACCCCCAATAGCATACTGTACACACAGCACAACTACTGTTCTATGAAATCCCAGAATATCCGGATATCCCTCGGGGAATATCCGAATATCCAATATCCGTATATCTCACTGTACATATCCGGATATCCATATCCAGATATCCATATCCCCATATCCGGATATCAATATCCGGATATTTCACGATCTGATATCCGAATATTTCACGACAGAATGCAGTTTCTGCATTTCGTGAAGATATCCTTCCAAGGTTGGGTTTTTACCGATTAAATACACTTAAACATGCATTTCTATGTGTGTTTGACATTACCCAACGTTAAGTTATCATTTTTTAACCATTACATGCATCAAGGTTTCATTTTTAAGCATAAAAACTCAAGTTCAAGTGTGTTAATCATACCACCAGCTCAAAACAGAGAATGAAGGTGTTCTTGGAGCTCTAACACAGCCCCTCAAGTCTGACTCAGAGATGTGCACGAAAAAGCACCACAAAGGTTGGTTCTTTAACACTAAAGACCACCACTTGGACCTCCAAATGCCAAAACAAAGCTTCTCACAACCCAAAACCACCAAGTCAGAACCAAAGCTTCCTCACACAGCCCTTCAAACTCAGAAATGACACCCCCTCAACACTCACAACATACTACACTAAGTGTTTGATGAAGAAACCAAGAAGAAAGATGTCTTCTTGGCCCTTAAAGTGGTGAAGAAGAAGGGAAATGGCAATGGAACAGTGTTTCTGGTCAGCCACCAACACAAGCCACGTACATGTAGTCTGATCCTAGGGTTTTGTGCCCATAAAAAGAGTATATATAGCCACTTAAGCATTAAACACGCAGTATTAACTTTAATTGCTACACTTAGCATTTTAATCCCAAACTTTGGATTCTTAACCTACTCAATTTTACAAGAATTATCATATTTTTATTATATTTTTCGGAGCACCTTTCTGGTACGCGCTTTTCATAGCCAGTATCAGTTTCTGGCACCAGTTCTCATTATTTTGACTTGAAACTCGTTTTACAAGTCCTAAATATTATTCTAGGAATTATCATGCACTTATTATAATTTTCCAGGATACTTTTTCGGTACGCGTTTATATTGACTAGCAGAACCGGTATCTGCACTTTTCTTCCGAAAAGCGACTTTCAACATTCTTAATCACTTATCATAATTATTAAAGTCTCTTAATAATTATTAGGGTCAATTATGGAATCATTTCCTAATTTAACATAATTAATTACTTAATTTCCTTAATTAACGGTGCAGGTTCTTATAGCTGACACAAGGTGATGGTCGATCTGTAGTCATAAAATTAATATTCATGTGAGAAATAGAAGGACATTATTATCACAAAACTCATTTACAAGGTGATACAAAAAATGCGTACTAACCTCATGATTGCGCAAGCGCGCAACATGGTAGAACCCTGCCTGCATAAGCCAAGGCCTAATGTCCTCCGTGATGTCATCGTGATTATGTGTCGCAACATGTCGCACATTCAGCACACGATCCTCAGCATTTGGATTCTCACATGTATTCCACACATGTGTCGACACATGCTTATCCTGTAAAGTTAAAAGACTCTTGTCTTCCGGCCCAGAGTCAATCACGCTACGTGGAGACCTCGGTCGATGTGCATCATCATGGTCCATAGATCTATGTATCTGGAGTAATAATTCATATTAGCGAATGTTCTAAAAACTATGATAGCATAAATAATATAATAAACACAAATTACATATCAATTAATAATTTACAAATATTCGCATTACTTAACACTAATTAATTTCGTACCATAAAATATAAAATTATTAACGCTACACAATATTAGTAGCAAATGACATACAATGACACTAACCAATTATGCATGAATTAAAATTAATACATTAACTAACCTAATGTTTCAGATATCAACATTAAATAAATTAACACATTTAAGCGTTAAATAATTTTATAACTAACCTAAGGTTTCAGTACTAACGTTAAATAATTTTCAAATATAATTAAAGCATAAATAAAAATTAAGTAATAAATGAATTACAACTAACCTTTTATGTAAGAAATAAATTTATATCACCCCTAAGTATTGATGTATCAATTACTAACATTGAATAATATTATAAAATTATTAAGGCATAATAAAATATTACATTAATAGACCTACTACACATTTAAGCATAAAAAAATATAACAATTTTACTAACCTAAGGTTTCAATTATCAACATTAAATAATATTACAAATATTTTAAACTATAAGTCACAAATTACATACAATACAACCAACTAATTATGCATTAATTAAAATTAATACATTAACTAACCTAATGTTTCAAATATTAACATTAAATAACCTAATGTTAAAAATATTAACATTATTATTATCAAAAAAAAAATATTAACATTAAATAAAATAACACATTAACTAACCTAATGTTTCAAATATTACTATTAAATAAAATGACACATTAAATAAAGCATAAAATAACAAATTAATTAAATTATTAAAGCAACATAAATTAAATAAAAAAAACTAACCTTGAAGAGAGAGAAGTCACTTAGAGAGAGAGGCAGTGAGGGAGAGTGGTGGGGGAGGGGAGAGGGAACGAGGGGTTTTTATAGGCAGGGAAATGCACTAAATTCGCTACACAGTGCAGCGAATTTGTGCATGCATGACACTTGAAATAAAAGGGTATTTGAAATATTATTGAATCGTATTTGAATCTGTACATAGGGGTCTCTATTTATAGAGACTTCTTGACCTAATTTTGACCTAATGGGCCTGGCCCAATATACAAGTAACGGACTAAATAAATACAAATAAATGACTACATAATTACTAATAAATGACTACATAATTACTAATAAATGACTACATAATTACTATTTACAACACTCCCCCTCAAGCTGAGGAATAGATATTTATCATTCCCAGCTTGCTAGCAAGTTCTTGAAATCTATCTGAAGGAAGCCCCTTTGTCAATAGATCAGCTAATTGACGCCCAGTGGGATGTATGGAGTGGTAATCAACCCGCTATCAAGTTTCTCTTTGATGAAATGGCGGTCGACCTCAATATGTTTAGTCCGATCATGTTGAACTGGATTATGAGCTATACAAATAGCGGACTTATTGTCACATAACAGCTTCATAGGTCCCTCACATTTTAATTTTAGATCATCAAGTACAATTTTCAGCCATAGTAACTCACAAATGCCTTGAGCCATAGCTCGAAATTCAGCTTCTGCACTTGATCTGGCGACCACATCTTGTTTCTTACTTCTCCATGTCACCAAGTTACCACAAAGAAACATGCAATAACCAGTGGTAGAACGACGGTCAGTCACGGATCCAGCATAATCAGCATCTGTGTAGACTTCTAAAGATAGATTGCCCTCACGTCGGAATAACAACCCTTTACCAGGAGTACCTTTCAGATACTGAAGAATTCTCTCTACTGCCTGCATTGTTTCTCCTTTGGATCGTGCATAAATTGACTGACAACACTAACAGCATAAGCTAAGTCTGGTCTAGTATGGGCCAAATATATCAATTTCCCAACTAGCCGTTGATATTGTCCTTTATCAACTGGAGGACTCTCCTCTTCATAGCCCATCTCTACACTTTGTCTCTACTTTAGTCTAGCTACAAATTACCCAAACAAACATGCAACCCGACAGGCACGTTGCTCGAAGGTCTTCTCATTACAGCAGGGAGGGGGATGCAAGAAAGAGGGTTTATTTTGAAAGCTTTAAAAAAAAGGGTAGTCTGGTAATGATGCTCAAAGGAAAAATATGAAGTTTGACTACTAGTGATGGTCTGATGGAGTTGTTTCCCCTCATCCTCATCCTCTAGTAGTCTGGTAATTGTTTTTTTATTGTTTTTTTTATTTCGGTGAGCTATTGACGATTATCAGATTATGTTTATTTTTTTGCATTTTCTTGATTTATTGTTATGTGGGTTCCAACGTTATGTACTTTTGTTGATGTTTTACTTGGTTTATTTTATTGGTTTTAAGGTATCAAGCATTTGGAAGAAACTTAGAACTTTTCGGTGAGCTATTGAGTTATTGTTTTATTGATTTTATTTAATTAAGGTTTGGCTGCTTGAGTTATTGTTTTATTGGTTTTATGTTAACACTACCAGTTTCAAAGCAAGTAGTGAACGTGCATTCTCAGCAATGAAAATCGTGAAAACAAGGTTTCGAAACAAAATGGAGGATGACTTTCTTGCAAATAATTTGGTTGTGTATATTGAAAGAGAGATTGCTGAAACTTTTACTACAGACTCTATCCTTGAAGATTTCGTCAATTTAAAAGAGCGTCGTTTATAATTTTAGGTATGCAAATTTTTTTATTATATTTAAATTATTTATTAAATGTTATTGTACATATAATTACTACATTTGTATGCATTCATATCCTCAGGACAATACTTGGTTCATTACTTATTATGCTGTCGGAGGAAAGTGAAATGCTTACCAGAAAGGTTAGTTTCTTTTTATGTTTGCTTTGATATATAATTATTGGCAATTGTTTATTTAAATTTTAATGTTACGTGACATTACTTAGTAAATAATTTAGATAAACTTGCTAGAATTCATAATAATTTTTTTTCGTGATAAATTTGGATAATTATGATAAATATTTTGATATGTTAAATTTTTTGGCACCACCTAAAATTTATTCTTGGCTCCGCCACTGGTGGAGTTCACTTCTTTATTCATGATGCAAGTGATCTAGGTACTCTCAAAGAAAACATTGTAATACACTTTTTTTTCTTTTTTCTAGGAGAGTATGGATAAATTAAACTTATAGGATAGGCAAAACTTCGTTGGAAAGATTGCCACCAAAGTATCATTCAAAAGATTTCTTTACACAAAGGCTATAATTCTTGAACTCTAATTTATACAATTACTCTCTAACAATAAAAGGGGTATTATATTCTAGCTTTATATGTAATTTTACATATACATATTAGATAGATGTTGTATTAATGAGGTCACTTTGACTGAGGGTGTTACAGCTTAACATGTTGTTTCGAGTTTGAGTATTTATGTATATAACTATATTAAAAATTTGATGGGAAAATTTTATCGTAACGATCATTTGCCGGGTCAAATGAGACTAATCGAATAATTAATAAAATATTAAAATTAAAACAAATTCACCTTAAATTCTAAAAAAAAGCAATATACTTGAACTTGACAATACAATTATTATTATTTTTTATTATTATTTTTTGGTAAGCTTATTTTTTATTATTTTATTGTTACTAATAGTTGTTTGAATTTTGAATAGTTTTCGTTTATTATTATTATTATTTTTAAATGCACCAAAGTAAAATATTTGATCAAATAATAATTCCCTCGAAATATTTATTCAATTTTCTCCAACAATGTTAATAACCCATAAATCAGTGTTCAAAAATTCGGATTGAACCGGTCAGATCGACATGAAAACCAATAAAATGATCATATAATCAACTTAGATCGGTCAAACAATCGAATTGGTGTAAACCGGTTAAATTTGGCCGATTTTGGTCAAAACCAATAACACTGCTATTTTTATTTAAACAGGAGATGTGGGTGGAGCTCAGTTGGTTACTGAATGTATTCTCGGTAAGGAGGCTGAACCTTTAGCCATCACCGATCCCGCACTTTGAATTAGTCCCATAGCTGATTCAAAGAGTCAAAGTTTATGGGGATATCGAAAAGAGCCAACTCGCCTCAAAGAAATAATTAGAGTTAGGTAACTCAAAAAATAAAAAGAAAAAATAATTATAAACGATCTCGTTTTTTTAATAGATAAGCCATTTCATTTTAAGCGTTCTTTCTCCATTTGTTGACTGACATAGGAACCCTAGCATTTTTGTGTTGATTTAGAGTTATTGGGGTACCACACTCATGAAGATCTACCGTTATACCCTCTCCGCCATCGGAATCGGCGTCGCCATCAGCATCTCCATTCTCTGCGCTACTTGAGCATTTCATTTCTAATTTTCCATTTCCATTTCTATTTTTCGTTCTTCTCATATTCGAATTCGCATGAAGGGGGATTTACTTATCCGGTAGTAGCTTGATCGGTGCCGCAATCAAAGCTCTCAGAATTCTTTCCAACTCCCAAGAATCTCATTAGGTAAACCATCTAATCAACCTCACTGGTCTGTTGATCTGTTGATTGTGTTGCTCGGTAAGCCTTTTCCGTTTTCGTTTTTTGTGTTGCTTTTTTTTTTTTTTTTTAAAAAAAATCTTTATGATATTTGTCAACATTACTAAGAAATAAGAACTTTCACAACGGTCAAGTCTATTGGTCTGTTGCTTTATGCAATGTTTGGTTAAATTTACTTGAGATAATTTAGCAGTTCTTTATTTACTTGAGACCATAGTTTTCCAGTGGCAGTATTGTAATCTTCATTTGATAAAATATTGGTTGTCTTTCCTGATCATTTTGAATTATTTTTGTAGCAATTTGATTTGTTTGTTTTCTCCGACGAGAGCTAAGACTTGTGATAGATATAAAATCTTTAAGGACAGACAAACATTATATGTTTGTTTGATTCTTTGTTGGATAATGGTGTGTGATTTATTGTTTTTAATATTAGAATATTTGGAACTGGTATCATTTTTTACAGGTAAATTTGAGAATGTTTATAGTTTTTTTAATATAAATTTTAGATTTGTATATACTTAGTAGGTCATATGGTTCAACCAGTGACCTAGTACATCGACCGGATCAATGACCGGGTCGAGTTTAATTATATTGCCATAAACCTTTGGCCTAACCTCCGTTGCATCATAGCTTTGAAGATTGAGAATGCGCAATCTCACAGCAACTCGTTCCTTCGGGGTTTTGGGGAGTTCACCAATCTTTGGCCCCAACAAGCTTGCTTTTGTTACTCTCAAGCCTCTCTCCTCAGCTTCCAGTAACCTCTCTCTCTCTCTCTCTCTCTCTCTCTCTTCTGTTTCTCTCTGAGTCTTTTCCTTTCTAATCTGCTTTTCTACTCAGCAGGAAGATCTCCAACTTTGATTCAATGCACTCTTCGATTCCGGCCCTGCATTGACATACATAAGGTATGCCACCCTTTTTGTTTCAAAATTAACCGTTATTATTGTTTTTTTTTTTAACTATGTTGAAATCATCAATGATGATATTGTAAAATCATTAATGAAGATTATTCTATTTTATTTTATTTTACATAAGGTTTCTAGCGCTTGCAAACTTATGATATTGTGAAGGCAAAAAAGGAGCTTATTATTATTATTATTTATTTTTTTGTATTTGATTGTGCTTTTTGGAGGATGATATTTATAGCAGTGTGTTTATGGCAGGGGAAAGTGAAACAAATTGTTGGGTCGAC
Source organism: Gastrolobium bilobum (assembly GCF_033153095.1). NCBI lineage: Eukaryota > Viridiplantae > Streptophyta > Magnoliopsida > Fabales > Fabaceae > Gastrolobium > Gastrolobium bilobum. The sequence goes on along the minus strand of NW_026897280.1, from coordinate 126,031 downwards.
CCTTCAAGATTTGAAGGGGGATGGTGAAGGGTCAGATCCTGTGACCAATTTTGAGTCTGATAAGTCAGCAGCTGAGTATGCCAGTCTTTACAAACTAGATGGACTAACCGGTGGTCATGTAATCATGCTTGGAGCAGACACTTTGAGCAAAGCTGCTGCCTTTGAAGCATTGCATGCTTATCCCGGTATTATTATCCATTGGGACTTTCTCTATGCTGCCACTGATTTGTGTTTTCTGTGTTTGATATTAGCAACTAATTAGTTGTAGAAGAATGTGATACAAGGTTGATATAGGTTGTTTTCTTGATTTTAAATTTGATAAATGCTAGTAACACAATTTTTAACATTCTCTTTTCAACACACCCTTTGTTATTGGGTGGAATCTGGTGCTGGCCCTATTAATAGAAAGTGGACACAGGTTATTTGGTAGCACCAGTATGGGGTTTCACCCAATAATAAAGTGTGTGTTGTAAAGAGAGTGTTGAAGAGTGTGTTGCTAGCATTCCCCTTAAGAATTTCGATCCACTTTCTATCTTTAGAAGTTTTGCACTATCAGGTAATTTTATGGTGTGACCTATCTTAACAACAATTACATGCTTTTATTAGTAGTAAAAATTTAGTTATTATAAATCTATAATGATATGGCACCTCTTTGTTTCCTGTCCCTGTAGAGTGACACTGGATCAAATTTAAACTCCAAAAAATGGAAAAAATAAAAAGCTACAGGTCTTAAATTATATGGCAAATGTCCAATTTCATATTTTGTGTAATTGTTATTGAGAACTTGCTCTCGGGCTACTTTTTTCTGCTCGGCCTTTCTGTTGACATGAGACCTTTATATGGCAGTTAGCCTTGGAAGTGTCTGCTTTGCCTTGATTTCATGTTTATATACATAACATGGGAGAATGTTGTCTTAGCAAAATATGCATCTCATTGTCCTTTATGGTTGATTATATCTTTAAAACTTACAGATTTTTCCTCTGCTGAACTTACTGTGGAGGACTGGTAAAATTTAGGCGGTCTCCAAGTTGGAGGGGGAATAAATTCTGACAATTGTTTGAGTTACATTGAGGAAGGAGCAAGCCATGTCATTGTAACATCTGTAAGTTGTATCTCTTTTATCCTTCTTTGGTTGTTCAACTTTTTATTTCCCATTAACGTTTATCCATTAAGAAAACATGTCTCAATAAATGTGTATAGATAGGGCTTCCTACTTAAATCCACTTTGAAGTACCTTTGAACATTATATCTGTAGGGCTTGGCCTGCAATCAAAGAACAGTTTCCTTTTCATTTTGATATATATATAATGTAAACATAGAAAAGCACAGCAATTTGCATGGAGGTCTCCAATCTTGATTTGTAACTCAACCCATTGATTATGTTATTGAAGAAAACCAGTGATGTGGCATTTTGTTAATGGAACAATATGTTAGATATATAGTATTTATTAATTCTGTCTTTACAGTATGTATTCAACAATGGACAAATGGATCTTGGACGGCTAAAAGATCTTGTTCGAATTGTTGGAAGAGAGAGGCTTGTGTTGGATCTCAGTTGCAGAAAAAAGGTATAAATGGTTATCTTTATATTCAAAGGTAAGTTGTGTCCTAGAAAAGGCTATGCAGGAAGAAAGATGAAGTATTTTAATAATTTGGTACAAAAATGCTCAAGAGCAATCCCATGTAATCTAAGGGAGGGAATTAATAAGTAATTCAGACAAAGTTGCATGTATTGATAATTTGATATGCGTGTTAAGAGTGGAAACAATTTTATGATGTTATCCAAAAGTCCTAATACTTGTATGCTTTTGATCATATTGTTAAGTGGTACAAAGGAGCCCAAAACCCTTACAGGGGATCCTTCCCATCAATGGGCTAAGTAATAAACCACAATAAGAGGTGTTGACACCACATCTCAACCCAAAATCTTAAAGCATTAAGTTTATGGGTCTTTCCGCTTATATAGTTCTCAGTCACTTGATCTATTCATAACCAATGTGGGACTTCACCTCCCACACTTGAATTTCCAACATTCTACCCTCAAGTATGAGGCCCAAAATTATGCTCCTCTCAAGGGCAAGCCTCTGCGAATGCCTCTTCAAGTATTGGAGTTACACCACATAAGTGTGAGCTTCTGAAGAAGCCTCTTTTATTACAGCACCATCTCCAAATACTTGGTCTGGCCAAACCTTTGCTTTTATATCATGTTGAGTGGTGCGATAGAGCCTAAAACCCTTGCAAGGGATTTTTTCCATCAATGGGTTAAGCGACAAACCACAATTAGTGGATTCTACACTACATCTTAATCCAAAACTACAAGGCATTAAGTTTAATAGGCCTTTTCATTTGTATAGCTCTCACTTGGTCCATTCTTAACCAATGTGGGCTTCACCTGTCATATTTGAATTTCCAACACATAAATTGGACTTTTATTTTTAAGCACTTATGGTTTTCAATGTTCAGGAAGGTAAATATGCAATTGTCACTGATAGATGGCAGAAGTTCAGTGATGTGTCACTTGATGCCAAAGTAATGGAATTTCTTGCCAACTTTGCTGATGAGTTTCTGGTTCACGGTGTTGATGTTGAAGGGAAGAAGTAAGTAACAATTCTTAATTTCTTTAGATAACTACATATAAGGACAAAGATTCTAGTTATAGAATTAATTAGGAGAGTTAAAATTCCATATATGATAAAATAATTAATCATCTATTCCCGAAAGAAATAGAAAATTGTTCTATATGTAGCTTGTTCTATGTGTTTCTTGGTTTCATCATTGCTACTAGAAGACATATTAAAGTTCATTATATTCTATTCTTGCATAGGTCTCATTCTCGACATACATCATTGTTTGATATTGATCTCAATTTTTCTATTATCTGAGAGGCTCCCACTTTCTATGGTAATAATGACAATCAATTTGAGAATAGGTGCATTTAAATGTGTTTCTAGATTTTTCTTTAATCCAACAATAGATATGAATTTTTATCTCAAGTGCACTGGACTAATCAAATAATTTTTGTATTAGTTTTTATTTGGACTGTTGAACTCAAACTGTGGTTCAGTATGAATGCCATCAGAGTAGTTTAATTAAAAAGATAAATTTAGTAGAATGTTTTTGGTTTTGGTATTTGTTTACGTCACTTATCACTTGTCTTGTGAAATCATTAGTTGATTAAACAAAAACTATGAATTTCGTACTCCAATCAAAGAATTGTGAAAGTATGTTTCAAATTATCTGTGATGTAAAATCTTAATTAAAGAATGTAGCTAGCAATTGATGTTTTTTTCTTTCAAAATCAACATAATTCATACGATGAAATGACAAAAACAACTCCATATGTATGCATTATAATACATCTGATGGTAAATGATTACTCCTCGTAGGTTGGGAATTGATGAAGAGCTTGTGGCTTTGCTTGGCAAATATTCACCGGTTGGTAACTGTATTCAGCTACCTTGACTTTATTTTCACCTCTTAACTTTTATGTTGCAACAAAGTTTTCAAATTGCTTGAACATCATAACAAGTGAAGGATTGGGAAAGAGAAGTGTTTGAGATATGTCATGTGACACATTACAACCATTGGAGGTATAGACTTAGAAAATTATTATATATAGTCTCTGCCTAGATGATGTGCTGAAGGAGCATCATTAATTGAGGCTTATGTTCATTTCTGTGGAGGAGTGGTAAATGTAAGAAAACAACGTTTCACTGTTTGAAATTTTATGGCTCTGGAATACTGACCGACAGTTAAAAACTCACGTCTTACATCAGATATCCATTGTGTTTCTCTTTGGAAACCATATGAAGTGTGCATATTATTATTGATGCATTTTGATTTTGTCAGATTCCTGTTACCTATGCTGGCGGTGTGACTGTAATGGCGGACTTAGAGAGGATAAAAACAGCTGGAATGGAGCGTGTGGATGTTACCGTGGGCAGTGCCTTGGATATTTTTGGGGGGAACTTGGCTTATAAAGAGGTTGTAGTTTGGCATACCCAGCAACAGGCCTCCATGGTTTAATTAGTATGATTGAGATTTGTTGGGGGGTGGGAGTGTGGTGGCAAGGACTTGTTTAATTGTTTATCTAAATGTGTAACCATGTATCCAGTGATCTTTCTATCAATATTTTTGTGGTTCTAGCATTTTCCTCTTTCATTAACTTGTCCTGGGATTTGGACGTGATCATCATCTACAACCAAACTTATTCCCTTCTTTGTGCTGTGTGTATAAACAGTGTTATTAATGGTGGATGGCAGTTTTTGGCGTGCATGCCAATTGGCCTATGGCGGAAGAATAGCGCGGTTATAATAAAAAATTATATACATACACAAAATATTCTATAGTAACTGCTGAATATGATAAATAAGAAAAACTAGTAACATAGATAAGAACAATAAATTAGAAACATGCAGGAAATAAGTTCACCAAAAGTATCACGAGATAATGTCATAAGCTATTAGAAAAAGGATAGAAACAATCATTTGGTCCTCATATGACTGTCCACGTCCTCTAGCACCTTGACTCCTTCCTCTTCCATGTCCTTCACGCTTGTTGGGGTAGCCATGCAACTGCCAACAACCAGAAACATTATGTCCAGGCTTCTTGCAATATGAACATCTCCCACGTTCCATACCTACATCTGAAATTGACTTTTGCAACACATTTTGAACTGCATAACCGATTGCTTCTCCACGGTCAGGATGAGCACGAGCAATGGACTTGTGTGTCTCCTCTTGAGCCCCCATTGAATTCACCATGTTCATGCTTGGCAGTGGTGTAGTGTTGAGGATTTGTGTGCGTAATCACCAAACACTTCGCTATCCAACCCCATGAGGAACTGATAAACATGTTCCCTTTCATTTTCCTGGGCAACATACCTCAAAACAGCACACCTATCTGCAGTGGTACAAGCATCAATCTTTCTGTTGACATCCAACTCATCCCAAGCGACTCTCAGCCTTGTATAGTAGTTGCTCACGGTTGATCCTTGCTGCTTTATGGACATGATGCTGCATTTTAACTGATAAATACGTGGGATGTTTTCCACTTAATACCTTTCCTTCAAATCACCCCACAACTCTTTGCCTGTGTCAAAGTCGTAGTGAATGTAAGGTTGTATTGATGGATCTATCGCATTGTGGATCCACTCACTTATCATCTGTTTAGCTCTGATACCGTAATAAATTTGAATATCAGAGATGTCTTTATTGAAGGAAATGCACCTTTATTATATAGACGCTCAGGTACATGACTATTACAAAAGATTAAAACTAAGGGCATGTTTGGTGCATAGTATTGAATAAGGTTCTGATAGTATAAGACCTGATTTTAATACTATCTAGCATTTGGTATAGTATTGTATAAGATAATATCTTCTAATATTTTAAAAATTAATATATTAAAAAAAATTATTTTAATATATTAATATTGAAATGATATATTAGTTCTTGAAAATTGTACTTGTAAGCAATATTAATACATCAACTCCTTATCAGGCCTAATCCCACCTTCCAAGACTTGATTAAATTATACATCATTTTGATGTATTAAGGAATCTTGCTGTATAAACTTATACTATACGATGGTCACACCAATCAACCGAAAATGTCATAACGTATAATATAAACTTATACTATCAAGCCTTATATATCACGTCAAAGAGACCCTAAATAGTTACATAACTGTTACAAAATATTGAAAACAAATTATTACAGCTGTTATAGAAGATAAAAAACATTACAGCTGTTACAGAAGATAAAAAAACCAAATGATTGTTTTTATCCTTTTTCTAATATAAGCCTTGTAACAAAGTAGAAACTAGCAGGGAAGTGAGAACAAACAGAAATGAAAAGTGAGAGAGAGAACATAAACAATTAGAATCAGAGAGGACATAAAGGCCAGAGAGAACAAAGAGTAGCCGAGTATAGGAATAGTGTCAAGAGAAGTATTGACATGCTCCAATAAAGTATTGGAGTTCATTCATAAAGCTAGATTATGTAATTGTCAAATTTGCATTTATTTTATTTTATTTTAAAAATGATTTCCTCTCAGCTTATGTCCTGTATGTTGAAAATGTTATCACTTTATATATATATATATATGAAAAAAATATTTATCAAGCTCTTTGAGATAAATTTATCTTCGATCTCCTTAAAATTACGTCGTTTTATTTATTTATTTCTTAATATTAATTGATTCACCTTTGAATGGTTATGATTTCCTTTTCTCTCTCTTCTTTTATCACCATTGATCTATCTTTGTACGGTTATGATTTAGTAGCCGGAGATAAAATTATCTCAAATAACTTGAGAAACGATAAGTCCATATATATATATATATATATATATATATGAGGTAGGATCCTTTGACACTAGTGTCAAAATTCAAATTTGACATCTCATCTGAGAGCCGTTAGATCAAAATATATCAATGGTGTCACATGCTTGCAAATCAGAGTCGTTGATCTTTTTTGATCTAACGGTTCTCAGATGAGGTGTCAAATTTGAATTTTGACACTGGTGTCAAAGGATCCTACCCCTCTACGAGGTAGGATCCTTTGACACCGGTGTCAAAATTTATTTTTGACACCTCATCTGAGAGCCGTTAGATCAAAAAAGATCAATAGTGTCACATGCTTGCAAATCAGAGTCGTTGATCTTTTTTGATCTAAAGGCTCTCAGATGAGGTGTCAAAATTGAATTTTGACACCGGTGTCAAAGGATCCTACCTCTATATATATATATATATTGGTAGTTCACTTATTTATACATATAAATATGGTACAATTTTTATTTTATTTTATTATTTAGGTGACAAAATATAATAATTTGTAAAATAAGTATTTAAAACTTTTTATTTTATAGCATAGGAGATCAAATTTTTTTTTTTTTTTTGATTCATTCCATTCTTTGATCTATTACATAGCATGCCAAACGTAAGAAAGGTATTGGAATAATAATTTCATTCTTAACCATACCGATTACCGACATAACATGGTAATGTTTTTAATCCCATTCCTATTGTCATTCCATGAAAAACTATTCCATCAAGCCAAACATTACCTCTTGGGATCATATAAGGCTTATTTACCTATTGTCTCAAGATTAAAAAAAAAAATGTATATACAACTCGAAGCAATTATAAAAAAATGCGATCGTTTATTCGTTTCACTCTTTGGTGGTAACTACAGACAATCCTGGTTTTTATGGTTGGCTGCCCAAAGCCTAATTTTGTTAATCAACTACCTAATATTCAGCATGTTATGGTTCTGACCAAAACTGAAAAGAAAAAATAAAAAAGAAAAATAGGGGGACATAAGTGTATATTATTACTCTTACTGTTAATTCGGGAGTCAGAGTGAACATGCATTGGGATACGCAAAAGAACTAAAAAATTAAATTAAAATACACCTAAAAAAAATAATTTTTTAAAAAATAGTTCTTGAATCAAACTGATTATTTTTTGGCCCGTACATGAATCGAACTGATTTAAAAAATTATGAACAGAATTATTTTTTTTCTTCTCTTATTTATTTATTTATATTTTTTCTCTTTATTTTTCATCCTTATTTTTTTTTCTTCTTTTATCTTTATTTTTATTTCTTTATTTTTTCTTTTCTTTTATTTTTTCTCTTATGTAATTTCCTCTCTTATTTTTACTTTATTTTATTTTTCTTTTTAATTCTTATTGCTTTTTTTTTTTTCAAATTTGTGGTATTTTTTTTAAAAAAATTTCAACAATATTTTCATATTTTTCATTTGGGTTCAAAACTTGTTCAAAAATCAATTTTAAGGGTCTGCAAAAAAATACAAAAAACACTACATTTAAGAAATTAATTTTTAAAAATGGAAGACCGAACTGATTATGAACCTGATTAGAACTGAACCTAATTAATAAACTAATTCAGTTCTAAAAACTGAATTTTTTTTAATTAAGTTTGATTTAACAAAGAAAATCAAACCGAACTTAACTATACACATATGATAAAAATGGAAGACCGCTCTTTCGTCAGATTTAGACACTTATTAGAAGTTGACCTGTGTCATCAAATTGTGTTTGTAGTGCTAGTAATCATGTGAAATTCCACTACTGTCACCAGTAAGAAGCAATAGCGACACAGTTATAATCATATTTTCTCGATTAATTCTCCTATGCCATGGTTTTAGCTTTTAAAATCTATGATAAATGCATACTTAACAGTCCCATCTTTTTTTTTAATTTATTTCTGTTGCTAGTCTTCTAAGGGATCGGGATGGAAGATGAAGGGCTCACATGTGTGGTCATGGAGATTATTTATACTAGTTCTGACACACTTACTCCTTCCATTGAGGAGCTGCCACTTAGAGAAAAAATAAAATTTCTCTCTCCTCCCTATAAGCAAGTCAGAAAATACCAATTTTTCATTGGCTTGTCATAAATGAGCGCAGACCATATTAAATATTAAATATTTCCGTGGTCATGTGGCTGTCATATATGGAACGCACTTTCTGTTGCTATTCTTGCTGCATGCATGTTAGCTAGCCCCCAGCTCTTCACAAGGATTATTTGAATGAAAACAAAACAAAAGAGTAATTAAGAAAATTAACTGATATTATTGGTCCTAATCTATTTGTTCATCCATAATGATTTAACTTTTATACCACTAAACATATAAATCAACTCTCACGTTGTTTCACCTTAATCATTGATGATATGTTTGAGTTCTAAATATGCAGAAAAAATAAAACTTTTATTGTTTTGGCCATAATTAAATTTGAAGAGATATTCATACTATTATTTTTTTTTTCACTACATTTCCAATAATATTTGGATCAGCACTTTTTCTTTGAAAAGTTTCTGAAAAAAAAAAACCTCTAATATTATAACTATGTACTCCCTGAAATACATAGTTATAGTGAATGATAATAGATAGTAGTGAAAAAAGTGATAGTATGAATATCTTATCTTATTAAATAGGGTTTGTTTTTTCTAAAGTTACTTTAGATCAGTGTTTTAAAACCTCAACCCGCCTCCCGGGTTGACCCGGGTCAACCCTGACCCCTCCATTCTGAGGGTTGGGGTCATAAGTTGGACCCTATATGCATATCGACCCCTCCAACCCCTAAAACCCGGCCGGATTTCAGTGACTTTCGGGTCAGAGGGGTCAAAGGGGGTCATAAGTTGGACCCTATATGCATATCGACCCCTCCAACCCCCAAAACCCGGCCGGGTTTCAGTGACTTTCGGGTCAGAGGGGTCAAAGGGGGTCACTGCATGTTTTTTTTTTTAAATTCCACGAAACAACATCGTTTTATTAAAAATAAAAAAATAAAAATGCTCGTAAACCTAAATCTAATTGTTCTCTTCTCTCCCAGCGACCTCCTAGACGTCTTCAATCTTCACTTCGCTGTTGTGAATCTTCTAGAAAAGGTAAGAGAAATCCTTACGGTCGTCGATGGAAAACAAAAACGCATTGTTACTTCCTTTGAATTTTCCTTTACGGGAGACCTTCTCAAAAGAGGCAGAACCGGGTCAGCGTAGTTACCCCATTAGAATATGAATACTTTTGTACTTTGGTATCTTGATACTTTAATTAGGTTGTATAATATTAACTTGTGGTTGTAATTGGTGAATTATGTTAAGTATATTTTGAATCTTTGATGATTGGTGGTTTGTTTTTTAATATTTTCATATAGGATATAATATTTATATTTTTTAATATATAAAACCAAGTCAGCGTAGTGACCCCGTAATCCCCCGGTTGAACCCGTGACCCCATGACCCCTGACCTCAGCCGGGTCGATGGCTGGGCCGGATTTTTAAACACTGTTTTAGATAACTTTATCTAATGTTCATCGAAACGATGTCGTTTTGGAACGAAAATCATGGTGCTTTTGTAAATTTAATTTATTTCAGGGTTATAATAGTCTTTATCATTCAAATTTTTTAATTTTTCAACCCCAAAACGACGTCGTTTCGATGAACATTAAACAAAGTTATCTAAAGTAACATCGGAAACTTTTTTCCCTATTAAATTTTATGTAATATGTTTTTGGTAAGTAAACCATTTAATGTATTTATACATGTTAGGAAAAAGAAAAAGAAAAAAAAGAAACAGAGAGCTAGAAAGAAAAAGTACTGAAAACTTGGAATATACATATAGCTAGTTTACTTCAGCAATGCTTTCTAACGCTGGTTTCCAACCTTGAGAACCATCGTCACATTTTTTACACTCATCTTGACCATCAAATCCCTTTTCACCATGAACTAGAGATAACATCTCGTGAATAGAAATCCCTTCCTTTTGCAGAATATCATGCAGTTCTTGCTTACTAATAACAAGCTTAATCCTAACCACGCCACTTTCATGAGCACCTTCTGCTACTTCTGGTTCAGCAAACCTCACCTTCTTCTTTGTAGCTTTTGGTGAAGGATGTGGCAGAGGCACTAGATAATATAATTGACCGTTATGCAGTGTGGTGTTGGGGTGAAGATGGTGTAGGACTGGCAGTGAGTCTGATATTGCATGGCCAGGAAATTGATTCAGAACCTGATGGACTTTGATGGGTGTTTTTTTGTATTCAAGAATTTTCCCATCTGTTTTCATGATCCTTACCATGTTTTCTTGTAGAACTAAGCAATTTCCCATGGCTTTCCTTGGTGACTGCTAAGTTTAGTTTTGAGCTTAAAAGTGAGAAGTTCTTTTTTGACAATTCTCTGAATGGACGATGGAGCAATCTCTGGTGCTGTATTTAAAACAAGTTGGGGTGGAAAATGCCCTCATAAGGTTCCAATATTACGCAATAGAACTTTTTTTTGTTTTTTTTCGTCCTTTTGGATTCTGGATGGGTCCCCTTTACCTATACGGCTATACTCTGAGTCAGCAAAAATGATATATAGGGGGATTTTTTTTAGACTACGAGGGTGGATTTTCAAGAAAATCATATTTAATATCATATTTCAAAAAAATTACTCAAGAAAGTAATTTACTTGGAAATCCATTTTGTGTGTAAATTATGAATGAAAATTTCATGGAATAATACCACCCCTTGGATTGATGTGAAAATAGAAAAAAAAAATAGGTGAAAAAACTGACAAGAATAAGGAAACTTATCCAATATTCCTCGTATTATTTTTTACCCATCAAACAATTTTTTACTAACATTTTCAGAAAACTCATTTTCTTATCATATTCTTAAAAATTATGATTCTCGGATAAAAAAAATTATCATTTACCAAATGCCACTTTAGTAAAAATATTTACACTATTATTTAGCATTGATTCTATTTAGGGAAAGGATCTTTTGAGTATGATATAAGAATTAAAAATCTTATTCTTCATCTTAGTTGTTGATCTTCGTATATTTGAAGATTGTAATTTATTAATTATATTTATTAATTAATTACTAATTTTTAGAGTAAAATTTCTTATTTTTACACTGGAATAAATTCCTCCCCTTCTATTTATAATTTTAGTGAAAGAGAATTATTTGATGTAATTAAGTAAAATCAACGTTACCGAAGTATGTAAGAGTTTTTAAACTTATACTAATGTAAGTTGATTCTTCTCATTATAAATTATCTAAAAAAATTCAATTATTAAATGAAATGGTTTAATATTTCTCTTGGATAAAGTTATCTCCTAAGTGAACTCCCTTTTTTGTCTTCCTCTTCTCCTAAGACGGTCTTATCTATTCTCCAAACTCCAAAGTTTACCCAAGATAACTTTATTTCAATTTACAAGAGAAAATACTAAATCCTAACTGAAAATATCATACAAGAACCATTTCAACTTAAAATATAAATAATACACAAATTCATTTATTTTGTAATGAAATTCAACTTTTTATATATATGATGCTAAACTCTCACACCATAATATGAATCAACTAAAAATTTAAACTGTTAGAGTGAAAATATATAATGATTTTATATCTAACGTCGAAGATTGTTTGAGCAATAACCGAGTTATGAAGTTTTAATGTGAGTTGACTCGTTGTCAATGACTCACTGAGTCATATAAGGATTGTATCTGAGGTGATTGTGGAGCAAGTGGATTATCACCATATGGTTCATATCCCACTATTAGTGAGAAAGATCGTGTTGGATGGATTGGGCCCCACGAGAGCCCAAGTGGTTGACTACTTCTTTGTGGGTTGACCAAATCGAGTGCAACATTGACTATCCGCTCATCTCCTTTCCTATGATGATTGCACAAAATATGTTGATTGACTCAAAATGAAAAAAGAGGAGAAGAGAAAAACATGTTGAATTAAGGTCGGCCAATAATAGAAACATGTTACAATCTTTTCTCCTCCTCCTCCCTTTTGTGCCAAGTGCCAACGAATCATTTTGAGTTATAAACATATTGTTTGCTAAAGAGAAATGCAAATATACAAAAAAGAAAAAGAAAAAAAAAAGACAACGAAATGGGAAGACCAGCATGTTTTATTATGTCTCAACTTTCAAACGTGTTAATTCATGTACAAGAGATAGCTAGGTTTTTATTTCATCAAATGTACGTGGTTTGTATAGCTAAAGTTCTCATATAGTCTTGTTAAGCTATATCTTTTTCCAAAGAGCGGGTTTATTATCATATTAATTAGTTTAATCATCTTAACATTTTTTTTGGTATGAAAATTGATATTTTGATGCGTAAGAAAGTAAGTAGAAGTTAATACCACTACATTAGAAGGATAATACATTTAATAGCTTTTAAAATTTTGAATTCAAAAAATGATATTGTGAACAGAGCAGATTCTTTGTACAGCACTCTTTGTTTTCTACATTTGTTATTAATGGTGACAATTTTCATCTTCATATTATGAATTTTTCATATTTATTTAACCTGTTTAAATTGAACAGTTAAATAATTACATATTTATCTCATTTATTCCATTTTTATTTATTATTTTTAGGTTAATTATCTATTTTTTTATTCAAAAAGTAAAATTAGTGAATTATTTATATTATATCATATCAGCCAACATAACATGTGTTCGATCCTCTCTAATATCATCTTTGAGAGGAGTTTAAAATCTTAATTTTGGGACTCATCTTGAACCATACTAGTCACTAGGGGTGTAAATGAGTTATGCCGGCCTACAAGGACCTATGACCTAGCCTATATTAAGCCAGACTTGACTTATTACAAATAGTAAAATAGAACATGCCTAGTCTTTTAAAAAAACCTATTTAGAAAATAGGCTATAGGTTTTTTTGTACATATCGGGCTTATAAGTCTACATGTCGGTCTATATCATATTATTTATTTTAAATAAAATAAATAAAATTATTATTTTAATAATTTTGAATAATAAAATAATATTATTTTAGTTATTCTTTTAATTGTTGAATGTTTAATAAGCTTAAACAGACTAATAGGCCTAGACCAAGACTTTTATTTTTTAAATATAGGTCAGACCAGACTTGTAATTTTGGGCCAACATAGGCTAACAGGTCAGGTCAGACCCAATGATTTTTACATAGACCTAACCTATTTAAGTCAAAGCCTAACGTAACCTAGCATAGCTTATTTATACTCCTACTAGTCACAAGTCGATGAACTGATTAGAATATCTCTAAAAGAAAAACTAATCATATTAGTGTCAAGGATTTTGACCCAAATAACTATTCTTATATTGTTTTTGAACCAAGGGTATTATATTCAAATCGAATTCTTGTTGATCTAACATGAATTGTCAACTCAAATTGCCAACTATATATGTATATAAGCGATAGACTGAGATGTTAAACGCATTGAGTACTATCAAATAATGGTAATTTAGTTAGTATACGAGAACTGAGCAGGTGAGGATGAAAGTATATGTTTGATCTTTTCCAGTATTATCTTTGGAAATAATTTAAATCCTTAATTCTAGATATACTAAGAATGGCGCTGCCCAAGTAAAGTCATTAGTTTTATGGATTTTATTTTTCTTATGTTGCATGAGACAAGTTGTCTCATGCAACACACAAAAAGTGAATGGGACCCACTAAAAAAGAAGAGAGAGAAAATAAAAAAGCGGGTCCCACCCACTTTTTGTGTGTTGCATGAGACAACTTGTCTCATGCAACATAAGAAAAATAAAACCCTAGTTTTATTAGTTGCATTTTTATTTTATTTTTGGTGGTTTAGTAGATGCAAATTTAATTAGGACTTTAAGGTCACTTGGGTGTCCTGTCACTATACCACACCATTTTTTTCATGAAGATTATGACGGACACCTTGGCACGCTGTGGTCCAGGTTAGAAATTTTGTACGATAAAGCTAGTTAAGCTGCAAATGGAGAAACTTAAGCGTGATAAAGTGGCAATATTGGAGCAGACATGGTCAGTTCGAAGAACCTGAACTGGAACTTGGGTTTTGGAGCTCGAGACTTATGTCTTGTTTGAATACCGTATTTAAAAATAATTTTTTGATTTTCAGAATAAAAAAATAAAAAAAAACTAGTTTAATAAGATCTATTTTATAAAAAAAAGTTTTAAAAACTGTATTTAGAATTAAATTTAGAAAACATATTTAAATCGTTTTTGTTTTGTGTTTTGACTTTTAATTTTTTTTTAAAAAAAACATGTTTTCATAATTATTTTTATAAAATAGTTTTAAGAATAAAAAAATTAAAACACAATCAAACAGCACAATGACAAATTGGGGTAATACTTGGAGAAAAGAAAGGCTTGGTGCTGGGTGTTGTTGTCAACACGCATGCATGATTGAAATAATGAAACTTGTGGTATGTTATTGGTTGCTAGTGGAGGTAGGAGGTTGGATTATTTAGTTGAAAAATTTGAGGCACAAATATCATTGTGTTAGAGAAAATGAACAATTCTAATTATTAAAAAATCTTCCTTAAAAATATAGAATTATTCTGCTTATGGTAAGTTTCCATAATTTCTTTACTGGGGGCATTTTTTTCTCCGTTATGTACTCAAGTTCTTACAGATAAAGTTTCTTAAAAAATAATAATTGAAAGTTGGTTCAAGTGAAAATATGAATCATAGAACATATAAACTGTCAAAAAAGCAAGGGCAAGGACATTCAGGAAGCCTGACCCGTCACAAAAGGATAATTATGGCTATCAAATAAAATAATAATAATTACATAATTATATTTATTTTATCCACTCTAATGTGATATATACACTACACACATCGTATTTCTTTCTAAAATATTTAGGAATAATGAAAAATCCTTGTGTCCTCTACGAGCATCTTATAATATTTGTAAAAATAACAAAACTTACATAAAAATGTGAATCTTCTAAAAAGTGGATGCTGGGGTTTGGATCAGATGCATTTTAAATAAAAGAACTGCACCTCTGGCTGTTGTTATTCAATGAATAACAATTACTTTTTTCTACTTTTTTTTTAAAAAAAAATTATTATAAAACATTTATTTTTAAAAGGTAAGATTCGTTGTAATTTTTTAAAAATTGAGAGGATTGCGATAAGTGGATAATGTGCATGGTGATGATTTTTATTTTATTTTTGGCATTTCTGCTACATAAATATTAAAATATTCTAACTATAATAATAGTTACTTCCAAAAATATGCATTGGATCTCTCGTGTATCCGTAGAAATGGGTTCTATTACATTTGGTTTTGTCTGAATCAACTGAGTTATTTTGCAAAATGTCGATTTTAACTTAGTCTATTACTTATTATAGATCCTTATAATTAATTTTGATTCAGTGTGACATTTTTATGAAAGCATTTTTGAAACGACTTAAAATTTTATTCAGAAGTCATTGTATAATTTTGTTAAATAAATTAAAAAAATTCAAACCATATAACCATTCATAAAATTATTATATTATGTACAAGATGAAATTTTTGACATATAATTAAATTTTTTTATTTAAGTATCATAATTTTTATGTGTATATTTAGATAATAAGTAAATACACTAATTTGTTTACCAAAAAAAAAAAATACACTAATTTAGAAGGTGATTTTCGTAAAAGCTTGACCCTCACATCTAAGAATAATTTTATTGTATTTCTTGTAAACTTAGTATATGTAAATTGTGTAAATTAAATTAATAAGTATTTGACATATTATTATTTTCCGTAATATTTATTCATTCAATAAATTAGACAATAAATTACTTGGTAGGCTAAATATAGACTCATTAATCTATTCTCACCGGTACTCTCACGTATACGTGTATATATATATATATATATATATATATATATATATATATATATGAGGTAAGATCTTTTGACACCGGTGTCAAATTTCAATTTTGACACCTCATCTGAGAGCCGTTAGATCAAAAAAGATCAACGACTCGTTAATCTATTCTCACCGCTACTCTCACATATACGTGTGTGTGTATATATATATATATGGCTTATCGTTTCTCAAGCTACTTGAGATAATCTTATCTTCGGCTACTAAATCATAACCGTACAAAGATGGATCAATACTGACAAAGGAAGAGAGAGAAAAAGAGAATCATAACCATTCAAAGGTGAATCAATTAATATAAGGAAATAAATAAATAAAACAACATAATTTTAGAGTAGCCGGAGATAAACTTATCTCAAGCTGCTTGAGAAATATTTTTCCAATACATATATATATGTATGTATACGAAGAATGATGATCATTTTTATTAGAGCTTTTATTCTTTAAATTACGAAAGTGTAATATTTCTTATGAAATAGAAGATAAAATTATTAGATAACTAAAAAAGAAGAAGATAAAATTATCTTTTGCGGTTTAAAAAGAAATTTTTTTTTTTTTTGAATTACGGTTTAAAAAGATTTTTACATAAACACATTAACGAAAAGGATTTTTAGATAATGCGCGCAGAGAATATTATAATTTGTTTCTTCTATACACAAACACATATTAAAGAAAAGGCTTTAATGTTTCTAAAGTGAATGTAGATAAATTATCTATATTTTTTTTTAAAATGATGTCGTTTTGGATTGAAAAATTAAAAAATTATAATAGAAAAGATTATTATAACTCTAAAATAAATTATAATTATAAAAATATCTTCATTTCTGCCTCAAAACGATGTCGATTTAGACTCAACGTAGATAAATTATCTACCGTACAAAAAGTGAACCCTTCAACAAAAGGTTAAAAGTTTATTTGTGCAGCAGTACATCAACCAGTTCTTCATCAAATTTGGCTCTTGCTGTTTGTTTTGTAAGGCAACCATCCTTCTCGAAGAAGAAAGATTCTATTTGTATGGTTATTCACGTTGGCTTCAAGAACTCATAGGAAACTCCACTATAAATTCAGAAAACTCAAATGGAAAATAATGAAGTGCACTATCTATCCTGAGACTATTCCTTTCTCACCCTCAAAGTCATAAAAGCTACACTATTTTTTCTTACATATAGACGCACGCCCAAGAGACCAAGTAATTTTCTCCAACATTCTCTCCCTCTTCCTTTTGTCAATGGTTGACGATGAAAGGGGACCATGGTCGGTTGACAAGGGTCACAAGATGGTGACACTTGCATCTCAATGGTTGGACGGCGCCGCTTAGTAAAACTGGCTTTACCTTAGTGATTGCTAGCTGATACAAAAATCAAACTCGTATTGCAAGAATATATGTGCAATAAGAACTGATTTCAATTACAATTATTGTTGTTGTCAAGCTCGTAATTAGATATGTAAACTTTATTGAGATTATGGACTTAAATGTCACACATGTTTTCTTATCCATATCCTCGGTTTTTGATAAATTTGGTCGCCTCACTCATAAAATTCAATGAAATAGTGCCAAATTATTAGTAGAAGGAAGAATAAGAGGCAATTGGCAGAGGGAAATGAGTATTAGAATTATGGAAAAGAGAAATAAGGGAAAAAAAATTGATATCATAGATTGGTAATAGATTTGTACATAATTGGAGCTTTTATATAGAAGAGCAAAAGAGGAAATAGAAAATTCTCGAATATCACAATAGAGGATATATAAAGGAGTGAGGTTGTAACAACTCTACAACTTACCTTAAAATAAAATAACAAATATAATAATCTAAAATAAAATAAAATATTATCTATATTTCTAATACTCCTCCAAATGAAGGGTGAATAGCATGAATACCTAGGAAGCATGGACACCTCAACAAACAGGGAGTGTCGTGTCCGACACACCAACACGCTTCGACATGATGTCCGACATGCGGTCAACTTCCCGACATGTTGACCATTTCGACACGCGAATTTGATCGTGTCCGACACGGTCAAATGACATTTTTGTAAAAAACATAATATTTTTTAAAAATTATATTTTTAAAAAACTAAAGTATATTAATAAAATTAATTTTTTTAAAAAAAACATTTAATAAAAACTTATCGCTATGGTCTGGCTCTTTCTTCTCTCTTCATTATCGCTGTGGTCTCCGTCTCACTAGTATGTGGTCTGCTATTTTTCTTCGTGACTCTTCATTCTCGATGTGGTCTCTCTGGCATCTGCCTATCTTCGTGACTCATTCTTCTATTTTTCTTCTTGGTTTATGGTTTGTAACGATCTGCCGTCGCTTTTCTCATTTGTGGTCTGTGGCTCTTCGTGGTCTATAATGATAACGGTAAGTGCTCTAACCTCTCTCTTTAATCTGGTCTCTCTCTAATCTCTTTCTCTCTCTCATCGTTGTGTTTCAGTTGATTAATATTTCCCACTCTCTAAATCCCCTCATTCCCGATCTAAGCTCTATTGCCCCCAATTTTGCAGATTCGAGCGATATCAGGTTTTGCCATTTACTTTTCATTTATCACAATTTTCTGTCCGATTTCTAACAGCTATGGTCATTTCGATTTACTGGATTGATTCCTTGACTGCTTGCTCGTGTTAATCTCCTTGATCTTTTTCCACTTTTCTAGAAAATTGCAATGATTTTTTAAACCCGTGTTTCTTGTAGATTTGGATCCTTCTTTTGGTATTAGTTTGATAATCTGTTGAAGGAGAACTCGGATTAGTAGGATGTAGAACTTGGAATTAATTAATATTTATAAATTTTTTAAATACTTTTATACACTTGAAGTTGAAGTTGCCTACAAGTCTAAAACCAACACCTATGCGCACCATTAGTCACACCGTCACAGAATGGATTAATTGGTTTTGAAGATGAAACTAAACTAATTGTTATCAATTAATTTTCTTATATTTAATCAATTTAGTTCAAAATATAAATTAATTCAAACTAGTTTAAATTAGTTTAGATTGAACTATTTTATTTTTCCTACAGTTTTTGAACACAAAAGGCCACAATGTCTTTATTTTATTTGTCTTATTTTAACAGTTTGTCCAATTGGTTTGTTAATGGAATTCTTATGCTGCTGTTTTAATTTAATTGTTCTATTTGCAGAAGTCATTATTTTATTCATAGTGTTTTATTTTTTTTTTAGAATGAATTCAAGCATTGCAAATAGTGGAGACGATGAGTTTATAAGGAAGCCATTATGGAAATATGTTACCAAAGTAGGCACCGAAACGAAAGCAGGAGGGAATATATCTTGGAAATGCAATTTTAGTGAAAAGGATTTTAAAAGTTCATATACTAGAATAAGGGATCATTTGCTAAATATAGCAGGTAAAGGAATTGCAAAATGATTACATGTGTAGACAAAAGACTTGCTAGAGATGGAGAAATTAGAACAAGAAACTAGTGAGAGATTGAAGAATAATGCCCCCAAAAATGTGCCTTTACCCCCTTCTCGTTTTTTTCGTAGAATTAAACTCAAAAAGAAGAAGAAGTGGAAGTGAGGGTGGAAGTTCATCTAGAAATCCTATTGAGAGGGCATTCAATGTTGGGGTGTGGGAAGAATTGAACCACTTGATTGCTAGGATGTTTTATTCAGCAGGATTGCCATTCACTTTAGCAAGGATTATCACCAGGATATAACTCCTTACGAACCACTCTTTTGCAGAAAGAGAAGGAAAATATCGATAGGTTGTGTGCACCTATTCGAGCTGGGTGGAATGAGAATGGTGTTAATATTGTGAGTGATGGATGGAGTGATTCATAAAGCAGGCCACTTATTAATTTTATGGCAGTATCTGATGATGAAGCTATATTTTTGAAATCAGTTGATTGTTCATGAGAGACTAAGGATAGGCATTTTATTTACATGTTGTTAAAAGAAGTAATTCAAGAAGTTGGACATGAAAAAGTGGTTCAAGTAATCACAGATAATGCTGCAAATTGTAAGGGAGCAAGGCATCTTATTGAGCAAGAATTTCCATATATTACTTGGACACCATGTGTTATTCACACACTAAATTTAGCTGTGAAAAATATTTGTGCTGCAAAAAATGTGGAGAATAATCAAATAACGTATGAGGAATGTAGTTGGATTTCTGATCTTGCTGGAGATGTTTCTGCAATAAAGCACTTCATAATGAATCATTCTATGAGACTGTCAATGTTTAATGAGTTTGTGGGATTAAAGTTGCTTTCTATAGCTGAAACCCGCTTTGCTTCATGATTGTGATGCTAAAGAGGTTCAAATTGATAAAAAGGTGGTCTCCAAAATACAGTAATCAATGAAAAATGGAGTTTATATAAAGATAATAATCTAGGGCGGGCGAAAATGGTTAAAGATAAGATATTGGATGATCTTTGGTGGGATTCAATTGATTATATACTTGTTTTCACTGCTCCCATTTATAATATGATTAGGATTTGTGACAATGATAAATCTTGTCTTTATTTGATTAATAATATGTGGGATGAGATGATTGAGAAAGTGAAGAAAGCTATATACTTTAATGAATTGAAGAGGATGGATGAGACCTTAACTTTTTATGAAGTTGTGCATGTGAAACCAATGCACTTAAAATGAAGAGTTCATTTATACAAGAGTCTTGATGATAACAAACAAGCTTAGAAGCGACATCAAAGATAATACAACTCGCAACTTTCAAAAGTCCAAGGAAGCAATTCAACAAGACAACAAGAGAAAATCATTCAACACACAAGATCAAGATTGCAACATGTCCTTGAGAGCTTAGATCTAAATGTAAAGGTAATTGATTAATGATGCATAAATAAGCTCAAAGGATATTTAACTCTATGCATGCATTATCCATGTCATCAATGACTTGAAAGCTTTAATATTTATGAAAAAGACCCTTGACGTATTTCGTAACCTCAAAACGTTCTCAACAAGTCAAGGAATTACATTAAAAGTAATTAGAGACAAATAGGAATGCCTTACAACTCAGAAAAACTGCACAATTGATGTTCTGTCAAGAAAGTATTCGAATACTTTCTTGCCTGTATTCGAATACTTGTGCTGAGAACAGAGTATTCGAATACCTTAAGAAAAGTAGTCGAATACCAGATGAAGTATTCGAATACTTCACGAAAATTATTCGAATACTTACTGGACAGTAAACAGTCTAACTCATTAATTACGAACCAGCAAGCCAAGTTTTACTGTTCCATTAATTTAGCAATCATCTTTGATTAATCTCATTAAATCAAACTCATTTCATCACTTGTTCTTACTCATATTGATCATAAAACTCCTTTGAGCTTCATTCTTGTGTCATTGATCAATACCCATAAGCTTTAACTTGTATAATCTGTACTTCAACAAATCCATTTCTAAACACTTCCATTATGTTTATTTGAGTTGAGGGTAGTGAGATCCTAGTGTAAAGGTTGCTCATAACCTAAGAAAGTGAGTGTAAGTGTAAGGGTTTCAAGAACCGAAAGTCTTGAAGGTTGTAGTGGTTTGTCAAGCACCCTTGAAGCTTGATCGATAGTGGAAAGTTGAATGAGCGGCTTCAATCTGGACGTAAGTCACGGTGGTGGTGACCGAACCAGGATATATCTTGTTTGCAATTTCTCTAACTCTTTATCTCTTTACATAAGCATTATTAGAATACTTGAGTTTATTTAAATCTACACTTTGCATACTACTTGCTTGTATTAATTTCTACTCGTTAAGCTTTGCTTGTGTAAAAATCATATTAATTCAAGAAAATATTTTTCAAGAAAGAAAGAGAGGCATTTTGCAAAAATATTTTTAAAACTCAATTCACCCCCCCTCTTGAGTTTGAGGCCACTTGTCCAACAGTGCATGGCATTCCTGTGGATCATTGAACCAAAAATTCAACTCCACTTCATTGTTTGGCACATACATTGAATCTCGGTATAAGCTTTTAAATATGAATGTATTTAATACTTCTCTTATTTGATAGAATCTGTTAATTGTTTTTCTTTTTTTCTTTTAGATACTATAGTGAATAATGGCTTAATGAATATTCTAGTCGAGCTCCTCCGGACAAGGATCTAGAGATTAATCAAGAAAGACAAAAATGCTTTAAGAGATACTTTTCTAACTTGGAGGACCGAAATAAAATAAATTTGGAGTATATGGACTTTGCTAGTATGAGTGGGGGTTTTAGAGATTATGATGCCATGCAAAATCGATGTTCTATGGAGCCCAAAGCTTGGTGGGTGCTTCATGGTGCTTGTGCACCTATGCTTCAAAAGATAGCATTGTGACTTGTTTCACAACCTTCTTTTTCATCTTGTGCTGAACGCAATTGGAGTACTTATTCTTTTGTGCATTCTGTAAGAAGCAATAAGATGACTCCAAAATGTGCAGAAGACTTGGTTTATATATATAGCAACCTTCGGCTCTTATCAACAAAGACCACAATATACACAAGGGGAGAATAGAATGTGGGACATTACTGGAGATACATTTAATTTAATACATTTGAAGATGTTAGAATTCTTGAAGTTGCTACTCTTTCACTTGATAAGCCTGAGGTGGAGTCAAATATTATTCTAGATGAAAATGCTCCATGAAGGTAATCCGTAATCTCCATATTTTTTGTTTTTCTATGGATATGCTATTATTTTTGCTTTATATTAATATAATGGTATTATGGAAATGATTTATTTATTTTTGTTAAATTGATGGGTATTATTAGTTTAGTTTATTTTTTTGTTAAATTATTGAATATTAAATGAAATATACACTATATAAATTAAATTTGTTATTTAATATTAAAATATGTCCCAACGTGTTGAAATCCATATTTTTTTAGGATTGACATGTCGGAGTGTCATGTCTGTCACGTATCGCATGTCAAGTTGGTGCTACATAAATGAACACTCCATCTTGGAAAGAAAGAAGAGTAAAGCGAAGCTTCACAGAATATAAGACGGAGAAATCGGTAGCAATACAAATCAACTAGAATGACCATTAGTTTGAAGAGCTAGTAAATAGATAGTGTTGGAATAGACATCATCTAATATATGTTGGAATGGACATCATCAAAGGAAAGGCTGGGAAGGATATCAAGCTGAACAACATTGATGCAATAGGGATAAAAGTCAACAGATAATCCGTGGACCAGGCAACAACCAAGATAAATGCTCCCCCTGAATGAGAGGCCAAAATAATGCTAAATAATGGAAAATGAAAACCAAATAGAAGTCAAAGTAGACTCGAGACACCACAAACATGTGAAAAATAAGCTAGAACCAATAAACTTCCAAAGAAATCAAAGCTGGAATGGCTAAGTGAGAAGATATAGGGAGAAGATACAAGAACAGATAGAACTAGACGCTCGATTGCATGTATCAAGTAAACCTAGAGAACCTTTTTGTTAGGATCTTGATAGAAGTGGAAAGTGTGGTGCTGGTGATGGCAAAGAGAAAGTTGTCGGGAAAGTCATTATAGAAGACAACCCGAAACCAAAATTAGAAAATAGGACAAACAAAAATAAAGGAGAAAAAGACAAAGAAGCTCTGATGATAAAAAGAAAAGAAAATTCATAGATCGAGATCAAATTTGAAAGAAAGGGAGAGAAAAGTGTGAGATATCAGACCTTTGAGATGAAAAGGAACTATTCACACACGGTGTGAACAAAGAGAAAACAGAAGCAATAAGAGAATGAAATATTTGGTATTTGATTAACATGAAGAGTACATGATGGGCTGCTTTATATAGCAGAAAGGGAAGCTAAAATAACAGAAAATAACTGTAAATAACTACTATCTATCATCCCCCCTCAAACTCAGTGGCAGAGGAAAGACTCTGAGTTTGTTTCTAAAGGATAGAAAAGTGGCAGCGGAAATAGGTTTCGTGAGGAGGTCTGCTATTTGTTCGGTGCCAGGAATATGCTGAACGAAAACTTGCTTTTGAATAACTCGATCCCGTACAAAATAGAGATCAATTTCGAAGTGCTTTGTACGATTAGGAAGAATAGGATTTGCTGCTAACATGACAGCACTTGCATTGTCACAAAACACAGTGGGAAGAGTAGTACAAGGAATATGCAGCTCATGAAGAAGTGACTGAAGCCAAGTGATATCAGCCAACGTAGAGGCTAAGCTGCGAAATTCTGCTTCTGTGCTGGATCGAGAAACAGCATGTTGCTTTTTGCTGGACCAAGATATAAGATTTGAACCAAGATATATACAGAATCCACTAGTAGACTTGCGATCATCAATATCAGACCCCCAATCAGAATCACAAAAGGCAAGTAAGCGAAGGTCCTTGGATTGATGAAAGACAAGACCGTGTGTTCTGGTTCCAGCTAAATATCGGAGGATGCGTTTAACAGCTCTCCAGTGAGTTTCCAGAGGTTTATGCATGAACTGGCTAACTTTATTGACAGCAAAAGAAAGATCAGGTCTAGTGATAGTGGCATATTGCAATCCACCAACAATGGACCTATAGAGAGTAGGATCTGGAAAAGCAGTGTCACCTTCCATTGATAACTTCTGACCCGTCAGCATTGGGGTAGGCATAGGTTTTGCAGAGGTCATTTTGGCTTTCTCTAAAAGATCAGTGATGTATTTGGTTTGACTCAGATGAATGGTGGTAGGAGAGGTGTAGACGGCTTCCAACCCAAGAAAGTAATGAAGCTGTCCTAGATCTTTAAGAGAGAAGATGTTGTTTAGTTGAGATATAAGAGAGGAAATTTCAGTAGAGTTGTTGCCAGTAATGAGTATGTCATCAACATACACAAGGATGTAAGTAGTAGAAGTGGAAGTGAACCGAGTGAACAATGAAGGATCAGATTTGGTGCTATGAAATCCGAATTTGTGAAGAGTAAGGTTGAGAGTATTGAACCACGCACGGGGGGCCTGTTTGAGACCATAAAGGGCTTTGTTTAACTTGCAAACAAGATGAGGATTGTTGCTGGGAAAGCCATCAGGTTGCTGCATGAAGACAACTTCATGTAAAGTGCCACAAAGAAAGACATTGTTAAAATCGAATTGTCTGATGATCCAGCCTTTTGTGAGAGCAATGGAAAGAATGAGACGAATGGTGGAGGGTTTAATGACAGGACTGAATACTTCATCAAAGTCAAAACCCTCCCTTTGTTGAAACCCCTTTGCAACAAGACGAGCCTTGTATTTATGAATTGTTCCATTTGGTTGTCTCTTGATGCGAAAAATCCACTTGCAGCCAATGGGTTTGATGTTGGGTGGAGGAGGAACAAGGGTCCAGGTACCATTTTTGATAAGAGCTTGAAATTCCTCATTCATGGCTTGCTTCCAATGAGCACAATTAAGAGCTTGAGTTACATTCAGAGGTTCAGAATTGTGAAGATCTGAAGAGGAATCAAGCAAGGCAGTGGCATATGTCTTAGGCTTGTGAATGCCAGATTTGCTTCTGGTCTGCATAGGGTGAGAATTTTGAGGAGTGGAATTCTGATTAGTGAGGGAGGAAGAACCATCAACAGGTGTGGGAGTAGGAATGTGGTGCAGTACCTGAAGGAGAAAAACTTGACAAAACATTAGTAGCATCTGGTGATATAGTGAGGGGAGAAGAAACAGGTTTAGTATGCCTAGTGATGCAAGGTATCCTAGGAAGAGAGGAAGGTAGAGATGTACAGGATGTAATGGAAGATGTGTTAGAAAACAAATCAGAATAAGGGAAATCAGTCTCATCAAAAATGACATCTCTAGAAATGAAGACTTTTCCTGTTGGGGAAAGGCATCTGTAACCTTTTTGATTTATAGCATATCCTAAAAACAAGCATTTGTGAGACCTGAAATCGAGTTTATGCTTGTTGTAAGGTCGAAGTAAGGGAAAACATGCACACCCAAATACTTTAATAAAACTGTAATCAGGTTTATTGTGATAAAGTAATTCAAAAGGTGAGGTAAAACTTGTAACAGGTGAAGGCAATCTGTTTATTAGATAAGTAGCAGTAGAGAAGGCATCTTCCCAAAAGGATAAGGGGAGTTTGGCATTTGCTAAGAGAGCCAAACCAACTTCAGTTATGTGCCTATGTTTTCTTTCAACTCTACCATTCTGTTGATGGGAGTAAGGGCAGGTGAGTCTGTGAATTATGCCATGAGTGTGCAGAAAATGAGTGAAAGCATTGGATATGTATTCTTTGCCATTGTCAGTTTGAATCGATTTTATTTTCAGACTAGTGAAAGTTTCAATCATAGACTTGTATTGTAAAAAGGCATGAAAAACTTGAGACTTATTTTGTAAAAGATAAATGCAACTGTATCGAGTAAAAGCATCTACAAATAACACATAATATCTACTGCCAGTAGATCCAGAAATAGGGGCTGGTCCCCAGACATCCGAGAATATAAGGTCAAGAGGAGCAGCATAATAAGTTGTAGAAGGAAAATGAGGCAATTGATGAATTTTGCCTAAACAACAAGCTTCACAAACAGAGCTATGCAACATAGTTTTATTAGCAGAAACAGGAAGGTTACATTGCTGCAATACAGAAGTGACAACCTTAGAGCTAGCATGGCCTAATCTTTTGTGCCAAAGATCAAAAGAAACATGTTTAGAATACAAAGCAATAGGTGGTGAAGAAACAGCTTTATTTTTATGCACTAATACATTGGAAAATTGATAGAGACCATCTTTAAGCTTGCCTTTGAGGACAATATCCTTAGTGACCTGAGATTTGACAAGGCAATAATCAGGAAAAAATTCAAAAAACACTTTGTTATCTCTAGCAAACTGAGATACACTGACTAAGTTTTTGGTTATGGAAGGCACATGTAATAAATTATCAAGTTTGAAGATAAAAGGAGATGCAGATGATGATATGAAAGAATTTCCTACATGTGCAATACGCATACCTGTGCCATTTCCAATATGAACTTGCTCAGAGCCATTAAACTCAGAGCTAGAAGAGAGATTACCAAAATCATTAGTGAGATGATGGGTAGTTCCAGAATCTGGATACCAAGAATTGTCAGTGAGAGAGGCTGGTCCTGCGAGATAGGCCTTGGGGTTGTGGAATGAAGGAGGTGGAGGTGGAGGAGGTTGTTGATTCTGGGTGCTGTGAGATGATGGTTGATAATTGGAATCAAATCTGTAAAAGCATTTTAGAGCGGGGTGTCCTACTCTTCCACATATTTGACATTGCAAGCGAGGTTGATTCCAAGAATTCCAAGACTGACTTTGAGATCTTCCACCTCTAAAGCCACGGCCTCCTCTGCCTCTTCTTCCTCCAAAGGATCTTCCATCATTACTGTTGAACCTTCCTTCAGTGTTGGTGGTCTTGTTTTCTTGCTGCAGATTGGTTTGTGTAACATTTGCTTGAATAGGGAGAGAATCTGTCTTTTTGAATCTTTCGAGCATTTCTTCTTGAGCAAGGAGAAAAGCTTCCAATTCTATGATTGAAAAGGGTGGGAATCGTGACATTGCAGAAGTGATGAGAGGAGTATATTCTTCACTCAAACCATCAAGGATGGCTTCAGAATATTCTGCATCAGTTAATGGAGAACCTACAGCTCCCAAAGAATCAATGATTTTCTTGATTTGAAGGAGATATTCAGATGCTGGTCCTTTCTTCTTGATGGACTTCGGCTGGTTTTTCAGTTGTTTAACTTTTGCTTGAGTGTGTGAGGCAAAATACACTTGAAGCCTTGTCCAAATTTCATAGGCGAATTTGCATCCTACCATTCTGTTTTTGAAGGATATATTCATGGAGGACAACAGCCAGGATACAAGAAGATGGTCTTGTTGATGCCAGGTTGCATATTCTTCAGATTCTTTTTCACTTTCTTTATCTTCTTGAGTTGAAAAACGGGTGGGGATCTTGTCTTTGTTGAGATGATCCTGCAAGTTGTGCCCATGTATTGAAGCAAGGGCAAGTTCTTCCCAAGGAAGAAAGCTTTCTTCATCAAGCTTGTCAGCAATGGGATTTGAGAAAGATTTCATAATGAGCTTGACTGATTTTGCATTTTCATTGCTTGTTGCGGATCTTGGAGATGATTGATCAGAATCCATGGATCGTTGAATAGCTCTGATACCATGTGAGATATCAGACCTTTGAGATGAAAAGGAACTATTCACACATGGTGTGAACAAAGAGAAAACAGAAGCAATAAGAGAATGAAATATTTGGTATTTGATTAACATGAAGAGTACATGATGGGCTGCTTTATATAGCAGAAAGGGAAGCTAAAATAACAGAAAATAACTGTAAATAACTACTATCTATAAAAAAGATACAAATCTTGACAAAACCGACATAAATCTGGAAAAAGAAAAAGAAAATCGACCGATGAACCTGGACAAAGTAAACATAGCTGGAGAAGAAGACACAAGAAAAAAAAGTGTCTAGACAGAAGGCAAAAAGATGACCTGCAACAAATGAAAAATGAGAAGAACACATAGCTGGGTAGATGGAGACCACTGATCTGAAATGCAGTGAGAGAAATCTGGAAAACGCATGGAAATTTAGCATGACTAGACCGGAGAGACAACATGGAAGGTGCTGGAATGAGAGACATCTAGCAACTAAAAAAACCCAGAGAAGAACACGCCAGAAAATCATGCGAGGCGAAAAATAGCCGAAAAAAAGGACCAGAATAATGATCGAAGAAATTTACTGAAAGTGACATAAAAGGGAAAGGAAGATAAATTACGGGAACAAAGAAAAAACAATAACAGCTAGCAAAAACCCCTCGTAGAAGATGATATCGCTATGATACCATATTAGAATTATGAAAAAGAGAAATAAGGAAAAAATTTGATATTATTGATTGGTAATTGATTTGTACATAATTGGAGCTCTTATATAGAAGAGCAAGAGATGAAATAGAAAATTTTAGAATATCACATAGAGAATATAAAAAGTGGGGATTGTAACAACTCACCCTAAAATAAAATAACAAACATAATAAATTAAAATAAAATAAAATATTATCTATATCTCTAATAATTGATACAAGTTACTTCAATTTCTTTCACCTGAATGTTGTTTCCGTAAAACATGCTAACAATAAACATGTTATCACTTTACTGTTTCGTGAAAAGTGTTTCATAAAACGTGCACTATTATAGTGCAACTTCTAGCGATATTTTTTTTTGAAAATGATAATTCATTTAATTTTTTTTTGAAAATAATTGAATAGGTGAAGTTTGTTTCTTTGACGTCTTATCTAATTTTGATCTCATCAGTTCTGTTGTTATTTTTTTTACTCTTTGTTAAGATTTTCTTTTAAATAAAAGAAACAAAGAATCTTATCTATTGTTGCACTTATTTCATGGAAGTTTTGTTGTGAACATTTGTTTGTTTGTTACAATATACTGTTTCCTTTGCGAACTACTCAATATATTGTTTACTGGTTGTGAACTTTAAGGCATTTAATTTTTAACTCCTATTCTATTCACAGATTTTAAGGCACTCAATATTCTTTCAGTTGCGGTTTGTTTTGTTTTGTTGTTTTTTTAGATATTCAAACATAACAAGAAGATATATCTATAATGAATACATAGCATATTATGATAACAAATGCACAATATAGTTAACTGCAAAAATACTGTGCTTTTTGTTAATTGTATAACACAAGTGATATAGCAAACTTAGCGGTACTGGTCAAACATCATATCATGATTTTTTTGTATAGTGCATGGTATACTATAATAATATTTTGTATTACTAGTACACAAAAATAGTACAACGGTGCTGACAAATCGCAACATATTCAACTATAAATTAATTAGATATATATATTGCTGTTTTTTTTTTTTTTTTGAAAATTACATAGAATCGAACACACTACCACACACTAACTCACACTCTATTATATACACCCACACCACTAGGCTAGCTCTAGTGGATTGATATATATATTATTCTATATATCACATGTTCCCATTTTTATTGGGTCTATCCACAACTATATGTTGTTAACGTAATAAATTATTATTAATATTCAAAAAAAAAACTATAAATAATGATATATTTATTTATAAAATTATTCATTTCCACCACTAGCCAAATAAATTATTCATAAAATTTATCTACCAAAAGGGGATAAATTTTAGATAATTATATATAATTCTCTCTGTTATTAAATCTTCACGTGATGAAAAATAATTATATATGATATACTCTGTCCAAAGAGGATTTTATGATATTTAATTATTATTTTTATTGCTCATGACAAATTTATTGAATTATGTGTGTCAATCAGTTAACTTCGCTCTTAACAATAATAATGCCACTGTCGAAATGATGACTGGATCAAATTACAAGAAGTGAAAACAAGACATAAAATTTGCGTTGGGAATTGTTGATATGGACTTGGCTTTACGTGAAAATGAACTGCCTAGGCCCACTGATGAAAGTACTGACGGTCAAAGAGTCTATTATGCTAGATGAGAGAAATCAAATCGTTGAGCCTTATAGCTATAAATAGGTCAATTGCTAAGCATCTGCTTAGTACCTTAGGATTTTAATGCTAGAGCTTTTCTTAATGTTGTTGGTGAGAGATTTAAAATTTCCAACAAAGCTGAGACGGAGAATCTGGTGAATGAACTTACTAATAT
Source organism: Gastrolobium bilobum (assembly GCF_033153095.1). Lineage (NCBI taxonomy): Eukaryota > Viridiplantae > Streptophyta > Magnoliopsida > Fabales > Fabaceae > Gastrolobium > Gastrolobium bilobum. The sequence continues at coordinate 95,277 of NW_026897280.1, read as the reverse complement.
GAAATACGATGCTTCTTTCAAAATCAAAAAATTTATACTGAGGATGGTTCACATTCAGGACAAACTGAAGGCCTATAATATTATTTTTCAGGATGATTTATTGTGCATCATGTTCTGAATGTTTTGCTTGCTGATTTTAGCCAGATTAAGACTGCTTACACTACGCAGAATGAAATTTAGGGTGTTAATGACTTGATTGAGAAACGTGTTCCTGAAGAAGACAAGTTAAAGAAAGAAAATGATGAGTCTGCTTTTTCTCTTCATTCCATTAATGATAAAACGAAATTCTTCAACAAGAATAAAGGGAAATTCGAAAGGCACAATTCTCCTGCTCCTAAACAATCTCAGAATTTCAAGAGGAAGGGTAATAATGAAAAATATGAAGGAGAAGTTATGAAATACTTTCACTGCAAGGAGGAGGGTCACAAGAGAATCAATTGTTACAATGAGAAACAAAAGGGCAAATGGTCTAACAAACCTAAGGAAACCAACCCTGAAGGAGGCGAAACTTAAAGTTGGGAACAATGCTGGTGTGGATATGTTGCATGTGAGCAATGTTATTTCGCTTCCAGATTCTGAATTAATTTTTTTTGAATAATGTGTTTTATGTTCCTGACTTTAGAAGGAATTTGATTTCTTTTTCTTTTCTTGACAACGAAGGATATTGTTTTAATTTTGGAAATAAAAGGGTGACATTGCTATTGGAAATATTAGAACTGAGTTCATGTTGGCATATCCACTGACAAAGGGGTTGTGACCCGTATTGTTCAAGGAAGATGTGATGAATATGGGTATCTTTGATTCTTTTCATTCCCTTAATTATTGAGAGTCATGTTTATTTATTTGGCTTTCAGTTATTTTGCATGCAGACTGATGTCTTTTTTATGAGAATTGTTGATGTTTTATGATTGATGATCATCGTTGTTTTCTTATTATTTTTCTTTTGTTGACCGTGAAGTATAATTGTCTTTAAACATATTCTAAAGTTTAAAGATATATAGTTGTCACTGTTGAGATCTCATGTTGTACTGTGAGATACTGGCTTACTTAAGCAAAACAATTTCATATTGTTTAGAAATTGCAGTGATGCAATTTTATTTAATTTCTTGAGAGTTTGCATTTAGAAGTGTAATTTCATGTTTCTTGGAAATTGCACTAATGTAATTTCATTTTGTTGAGAAATTATATTGAGGACCGATAAGAATTATGTGTTACATTGTTGATCATATTTTGGCACTAATTCTTACTACACTACTAGGCTCATGATTCATAAAGATATAATACTCATTGTATGTGAGTGTGGAAGGTCATATACTATGATATTTTCGGTATATTGATCGCCATGTTCCTATAATGGGATTATGTTGGATTGAATCGTATTGAGATGCTGGTATTGGAATATTGCTTTTCAAAATCGTGCCACGTAAAATTAATTTTTAGTTGTTAACCGGCGTTGTTTTCGAAATAAAATAATTTTCAAAATAATATTAAACTAATTAATATAGCCCAAGTAGGGGAATGTTAGAAACTTTCCTTTATGTAGGCAATATTAATTAATTAATTTTATATTTTAAATTAATCAGATTAATGGATATTCCAATATTATTATTTTGACTAGCCCATTGTGATAATATTGAGCTAGGCTTCTGATATCTTTTGTTATTGGGCCTAGTTATGCAGCTGCAAAAGTTTTAGTGTGACCCTGATTTTTCATGATGAGTGGATTCAATAGACACAAATTCATTTTTGAGTAATTGGCTAGGTTTCCCTCTCTAGCCTATTTATATTGGGGTTAAGCCCTATGAGCTATCATGCTTTCATCGCAAGAAGGCTGCCAATCTCAGAATAGGCGATAGATTGAAAGACCCTAACATCTTGTTCCCGCATTTCCTTTGGTTTTGTGATGGCCCATCAAGGTATATACATTCATAACTCGAATTTATTGTCATTTGGTATTTTATAATCATATGCATGATTCATTATTTTACATTTAACATTCTTAGTCTCCGATAGGACATTTATAATATATCCTACTTTAATCGTGAAATAATATATCAACTTCCAAAATTTTTTTCACCACAACTATATCAACATGAACTGATATTAATAACAAACCAAGAGGTCGAGAGAACCAGCCGAGGGGCATTAGTATGACCCATTGGGCCACACTTTCGGAGTCCATCTCTGCTCGGACTCTATATAAAGTTTTTAACTTTCAACAAATATTTTTAATTTTTTAATGATATCATATAATGTTATTAATTGATGATAATTATTTATAAATATTTTTATATAACTTTCATTATTTTTTATTTATTTTTTATTTTACAACTTTCATTAAACTTTTTCTGCATAAATTATGTGAATTACACATTGCATGTCACTAATATTATCATGTTCTTTTTTTTTTTGGATAATTAATTTTTTTATTCGTGGCCAAAATTCCTTTCAATATTTTAATTATCTCACGTTCGCGGATTCACCTATGAAACATACTTTATAGAGTAATATCATTATCATGTTCAGATAGCGTTAACTACTAGCGATTGAAGTGTATTGTTTTTGGTCTTCATGATGAGTCTCTCTGTGTTTCCGAGGAGGAAAAAAAGGTGATATGATGAAGATGCTTATATATAAAGTACAGTAAATAGTTTTTTTTTCTCAACAGATTTTACGATATCCACTTTAATCCCTAGCAGATAAAAAGATTATTCGTGGTTCATAAGAAATTCAAAATGGATCCATTTAGTTGAAATTGTGGTCCCTAAGAAATTCAAATTGAACTCATTTAGTTGAAATCGTGGTCCCTCATAAATTCAAAAAAGACTCACATTAGTCCCTCAAAAGGACTAAAATGGATCCACTTTAAATTTCTTAAGGACTACGAGTAGAAAATGATATTTACTCTATAAAGTATGTTTCGTAGGTGAATCCGCGAACCTGAGATAATTAAAATAGTGAAAGTAATTTTGGCCACGAATAAAAAATTAATTATGCTAATATGAAGGGTTGGGCTGGCCAAAGTGATAATAAGAATTAGGGTAAATTTTATATAACCACCTTGTAGTTATGCATCTTTTCAAAATACCACCATGCATTTTCAATTAAAACAATTCACCTCCTTAAACTTTGATATTAAAACAATTAAACATATCTATCAATTTTAAGACATAAATACCCCTGTTCAAAACTCACCTAACATTCCATCACCTATTGACCTTGTCGTTGCCCGCAAGCCCTGCTGCCACTGCCCTTCGGTGAGTCCGGTCACCGCCTTATCCGTTGGTCGTCATGGCTATGGTGTCTTGCTCCTCCTTGAATTTTCAAGAGCATAAGAAATTATTATTCTCTTCTCCGCAAGAGAATCGATTGAATTCTACAAAATACTCAAATAGTGCCCAGATAGAAAAATGCAATTCTAACACTTGAAAGGAACTTGTATATTATATAACAATTCCAACACTTCACATATTTAAATCCACTAGAAAAAGAAAAAGAAAATGTCACTCAATTCATTTATATTTTTGAAATTGGATATCAAGTGATGAACCTAGTTTTTTTTGTGCTTCGACATGACGCCTACATCTATGTAAATGGAAAACACCGGTGGGATCCCATCAACGGAATCTGGCCCAATGAGAGTGATTTTAAAGCCTTGATTGCATTTTTTATAGCAGCAAAATTTGCTCTTCTCCATTAGAAAACCTTGTATTTGTCCCCAAAAATAAGACAATTGAAAAACCAATGAAGTGATCACTCCTGCCTTGTGTTGTCGTGTGGGCAGCGACGAAAGATGGTGGTCAATGGACATTGCAAGCCTAGCTGACAGCAGCCGGTGGCAGGCGGGTGCAGTGGCGGACCCAGAAAATTTTCTTTATGTCTGCACACTCAGGGCGCCCCCTATTTTTTTTTAAAGATTATAATCATGATCCAATTTTTGCTTCCACTTCAAAAGTAAAGCTTTGGTGAATCAACCAAAGTTTCAAGGAAATAATCGATAATGATAATTAAAAATAAATAAACACCACAAAAAGACAATTGTAAAATACAGTATAATTGTAGGGGTTAATCGATCAAAAACCCACCTTTGTCGATGTTTATTTGATCCAAAGTTGACCAGTTTTGCTTCATAAAAAAACATGAAAAATCCCGTGTGATTCTCCTCTGGTCCACTCTTTACCTTTTTCCTTTTAATCTTCCTATTTTTTTATTTTTTTACTTGACTTGAATCACACACCCTATTTAAAAAAAAAAAAAAAATTCTCCTCAACTTTATGTCTGCAAGTGCACACAATAAAACTAACCTAGGTCCGCGAGTGGGCGGGTGGTTGCCAGTATGGCAGGTGATACAGTGGCGAAGACAGGGTTATTTTCGTATTAAAATTGTAAAATATGCTTGATTGTTGTAAGTTTAAAGTTGAAGGGAGTTAATTGTTTGAATTAAAAGTATGAGGTGCTTTTTTCAAAAGACATATAAGTTGAAGGAGGTTTTATGTAATTTAGCCTAAGAATTATGAACCTTGGAGGAATTGATAAAAGAGGTTAAAGTTGAATAATTATTACGGTAGGGTCGTTTGAATTAGTTTTTTTTTTTTTCAGAAAAATTTCACTTGAATGTTTACTTTTTTTTAAAAAAATGCCAAAATCCATTTTTTTTAAAAGTTAAAAATTTTAGCTTCTAAAAATACTAGGAGTCAAATTTTTTTTTTAAAAAAATTTAAATAACTTTAATTTTTGTAAAAAATACTTCTAAAATAAATAAGATATAATTTTTTTTAACAGACTCATGCAAACGGGTCGTTTAGTCGACTCGGAATTAATCGTGTACACCCCTTCCCCAACATAATAATTAGGGTCATTTGTACCAAAAAAATAAAATAATTAGGGTCATTTAATAAAAAAAATTAATTATTATCTTGATAAATTACTTATCGCCGGCAATTAAGCTGTCTCTATGACCTATCATGGGTGATATCGGCCCAATTCTAGACTGTTGATAAATTAAAACTAATTTATTTCTTAAAAAAATAATTACTGGAGAAAAAAAAAAAAGGATGCACGTTGATCACACGAGGCTAAAGGATAAAAAGCAAGTGGGAGAAAATCATAGTATGTACTTTGTGGAATCTTTGATGGAATGTCCAAAACAGATATTTTGGGTTGAGTGTTTGTGAATGTGCCAGTACACTGAGTCAAGTACCTCTCTATCTATCTATGTCATTGGTGATTGGCCAAAAAAATGTGCCATCAAAGCAACCACCAATAGCATTTGGTCGTTTTACAAACAAAACAAAGGGTTTATCATCTATCATTTAACATGACCACAAAAATTTTCCTACACACAACATTTTGTGAGGCCAGCAGCAAAACGAATCTCTATAATATAACAGAATCACTTTTCCTACACATAACTCTCGTAAAACCCCAGAACAAAACACAAAAGTCACAAACATCAGCTCCCAACAACACTTGTGTTGTGTCTTTCCCTTCTCCAAAGCCATGGCTATGTCTGGTGCTCTGAGTCTATCCCAATTCTCAGTTTATAGGCCTATTTCATTGCCAAGAAAATTTCCCAAAAACAGGGTTTGCATTAGAGCCATGTCAGAAACCTCATCCTCTTCCTCTTCTACTTCTGTAAGCACCCAACAAGAACCAACATCAGATGATTCAGCTTCATCCTCATCAGTAACATTTGCTCCTCCACCCAATTTCAAACCCCCTGAGCCCAAAACCTTTGCAGTGAGACCTGACAAGAGGGGTGAGATTTTTGGAGCTATTCTTCCCATTTTCTTTCGCTTTGCTACTGGAGTTTTCGTTTCTGGGTAACCAAATTCCTTCTCTGGCTCTTTTTCCTCTCTTCTTTTTTCTCTGTTTTAGTTTTACAACAACCATAGCTAAATTCTAACGCTTGTAGCCTGTGACAATTCAAAGTTGATTTTTCCCCTCTTTTATTTAACATATATATATGGGATGGAGTTCTTAATCCGTATCATGTTTGTGCATAGCATTTCTTGCTTTTCAGTTTTCGCTGTAATAGTGTAATGTAATTTTAATATTTAGTCCTGGTTAGTTTCAGCATAGTTTCTTGTTTGATCTAAGCGTAGTTGATCTTGGATATTGGAAAGCATCAATTCAACCCAAAAGCTTAAGTTAGGTGAGGATTTTTTAATGGTTTATATTATTTTCTAACATATTCCCTCATACGAGATCTCACTGGACTTGAAAGGTAGACAATACATAGACTTACCTACCTGTGTTAAGAAAATTTCACAAGAGAAAGTGGAGGGCGGTGAGAATTGAACCCGGGACACGAGGCTTTAATACCATGTAAAGAATTACTTTAACCCAAAACCTTAAGGTGTTAGTGAGGGCCTTTTTAATGGTTTATACTTTTCTTTAACATGCCCCCTGACAAGAGATCCCACTGAACATGAAGGGTTGGATAATGCACAAACCCACCAACTGTGCTAAGAAAATTCCACAAGAGAAAGTGAGGGCGGTGAGAATCGAACCCGAGACACGAGGTTCTGGTACCATAAGTTCTATCATGTAAAGAACCAATTCAACCTAAGCTTTTGGATTGAATTGGTTCTTTACAGAGATGATCGCACGTGGTGGCAGAGATTACTTATACATAATGCGAGTTGAAGCAAGGGCGTGGTATGTGTGCTCAATTGCTGTGATAGTTAGGGTTTTAGAAGTGTGTACTTACGTGAATTAACCCTCTATTTATAGATGGAGAGTTAAAGAGTTTGGGTGGGACATAACTTCTGTTGGATAAGACCCATTATCTTGAATCAGGGCTACCTTGAGGCCTTATCTTTTCGAACCTATGGGACCCTTTATGTGGGTCTAGGACTCTAGAACAATTCTTATAGTGATTGAATTGAAGCAACTATCTAGGTAGAGTGGTGGTAAAACAATCTCAATGGGTTGATTTGGCTGTGTGATGTTCATAACATAGGTTCAATAGAAAGAGAAAACATCCGTTGAATGTTTGCATAGACAAACTTGATATTGTTTCCATTTCAATAAGATTGATTCAAGTTCTGATAGAGGGATCTGATATGATTGGTGTTATAGCTCTTCTGCTAGAAGAATCGTGATACTGTGAAAGACTAGTCGTAATTGGCTTCCCATGAAATTTTTTATTACATGTTATATTTAGAATGCTATAGCATCAAATTGGTGTCGGCATATACATTCTATGATTGAACTGTGCAACTTAAAATAGGAGCAGGGCTTAAACTGGAATAAGCATTTGAAAGGAGATTCACTTCTTAAAGTACTGCGTTACAAGTGAGCAAATATCTAGAATTTGGCCCAAATTTTATTGTGTTTGTGTGGAGCTATTGACTTGTAAAACTTATTTTCGTTCAAAGAAAGCAGAAAATCATAATTAATTAATCTATTTTGGATTGGAGTTTTCTATCTATTGATTGTAAAAAGATTCTGCTGAATGCATAAATGATTCATGAGTATTACTTAACGTAGCTTATTCATAAAGCAGTATGATAAAGCCAACACACCACAAGTTATGCAAAGGTTTTGTTGATTTTATTGAGGGTGTTCTAAAACTGTTATATGTGAAAGTATATCAGGATACTGGCAGAAATTTTAAATTTTTTGTGCTTCTGTTGTGCCCTGGCAGGTATTCTTTTTCATTTGTTTCTAAGGATGAATTTCCACCAGACCAATTTGCAATGGAAGTTTCTGGTATCACCTACATTCTCTTATGTTTAATGATCATTATTGCATACCAAGTTAATTAGGTCAATTGTCAAATAGTCATTAAATATCTGGTTGACTTGCAACTTTGACTTAGAAAGTGGAAACATTGAGAGTTGTAGGCCAACTTGACAATGGGTAGCTGTTTCCATGAAAATTTTCTACAAAATTACATGTTGCCCAAGCATAAAAAGGTTCCAAAGAAAGATCTCTTTAGCTGTCAAGTTAAGATGGCAATGCTTGTAAAGTTGGCAGATTTTTTTTCATCACTTGGTGCTAAGAAAATGCTGAACTGTTAAAGTTTGGCTGCTGAGTGTATCTGCAGATTAAAGATGTTGTCTGAGTGTAGTGTTGTGGCACATTTCTAAATTTTCTGTTATATACAATTTGGATTGATATCAGAAAATACTTACCTCATATAGCAACATATTTATATTGAACAGTTTTTAATTTTTTTTAAATCTTGTTCCTTATTTTCTTGTTAACATTAATAGTATGGTTTCAGGCTATAAGGTAAAAGAAACATCAAATTTAGGCCCTCGCCCAGAGAAGCCTATTGAGATATATGAATTTGAGAGGTACCTTATATTTCTCTGTCGATATATTTTTTTATTAGATACCAACTGGTATCCAAAATGTTGCAACTAGTTCGATTTTTGGTTTGAGCATCTCCACCCTCCCCAATAGTCTTGACGAATCGATATCTTAAAATTGTTGGATTTAGTCAGTGTGCATTTATGCATTGGACTAAAACTAGCTTTCTGTGTTGCTTTTGTACCTTTTCATTAATCTTTTGTTGTTTACATGACACATAAACTAACTCCATATATTGTTTTTGTTCTTTAATCATGTACTGCAACGGATCGTGTGCAGCTGTCCATTTTGTCGAAAGGTATGGATTTTGGTTTTGAAGGATTCACGTTTCCATTTTTCAAGATTTTTTTCTTAAGAATTAATTTCTTTTTCAAGAATTTGTTTCTTGTCCTGGTCTAATACTGGCATTCTTCTATTACTATATTAACAAACCTTCTTTTATGTTATGGATTGTGGACTAATATTTTGGTTATATAATATAGGTTAGAGAAATTGTTGCTGTTTTGGACCTTGATGTTCTTTTCTATCCTTGCCCAAGAAATGGCCCAAATTTTCGTCCCAAGGTTGTTCAGATGGGTGGTAAACAGCAGTTTCCCTACATGGTAAGATTGATTTCTTAAAACTTAAAAGCAAACAACAAAACAAAATCAGCAGTTTTTTGTTATGATTTTTCTAACATTTTAAAAAGGATAGGATAAAAATACACTTACCTAAAACTACTTCAGTGAAGTTAATGCAAAAACTATCCTGAAATTCATGAATCCTTCCGGAGCTAGACTCTGGAAATTTTCATACACATAAACTACTTTTTTTGTATTCTGTTCATGTACATACCTCATTGATTGATTTGTACTGACTTAAATAAAACAGCACAAACAACCATCTAAAGCTGCAGTAAAATTTTTCTATGTTCTCCCTACAAAAAAAAAATAAAAAAAATTCTGTTTTTTGGCTTTCCAAAATTTTTACTAGTTATTATGTATCTATCATCACTTTCCTTGTCATGCCTGATGCTGATTACTTAGTGTCTCTTGGACTCTTGGTGACTTATAACATTTTTCTTATTTTTCTTCGTTTCAGGTAGACCCCAACACCGGCGTTTCGATGTATGAATCAGATGACATAATTCAGTATTTGGTTGGCAAATATGGTTTGTGTCTTCATATATACCGTTTTCTGTTGTGTGCTTATGTTATGTAATCTTTTTCCCATTGCATTTCAAGCTATAAAATATACTGATATTTATAGGCGAGAAGAGATTACCACCCATACATTTCAGAAATGTGTATTTGATCACTTAAATTATAAGCATAAAAAAATGTTAAGTTTAGACAATTCCTTATTGTACATACCTCAGAAACTATCTTGCTACATTGTAGTGTATATGTATAGGGATAGCATCATTTTATACCAATGGAAGTTACCCTCTCAATCTTAGTCATTGATCTTATCTATCTATATACCTATATATATGCAAATAAATCAATGGTTAAGATTACTGTAAAACTTCTTATTCTTACATCAGTGTAAGTCAATTCTCCTTTTATATATATATATATATATATAGACTTTGATTTCATTGTCATTTTTCCTGTAAGGTTTAGCTAATGCCATGCTTTACCCAAAAATATCCAATTGTTGAGTGTTGATCATTCATTATCTATTCTATAGGTGATGGAAATGTTCCTCTTACTTTATCACTTGGATTTTTAACGGTTAGAACCTGACTCCACTATCAGTGTTTTTTTAATAGTAAGCTGAACTGTGTTAATGATATTAGTATCTAAAGTCTGATATTTTTCTGCAGACACTGACTGCTGGTCTTGCCATGCTCGGTCGTATTGGAAAGGTAAAGTTAATGTCTAATTTTTCCCCCTTTTTAAGTGGTATTGTTGAACTAATTCTTATTAAAAAGTAACCCTTTCTCTAAAGTTAATGGAACGAATTACTAGCATATGCCAAGATGGCTGGTAGACTAAGACTGCTACATATGAATTTCAATTTTTTTTTTTCTTGCTTTTGTTGTCATTGGGATTTCAGTTTTATCTGTACAAAGAATACTACAAGTGCTCAATCTTTGTTTTCAGGGGACAAGTTATACTCCAGCAAAGTTACCTCCAAAGCCACTTAAATTATGGGCATATGAGGTTTGTCGACATCATACAAGCCATGCATCCTAACGCTTAATGAATTAATGATTGCTATCACTAAATTATAGATTGTTATGCACATGATAATGATAAGGATATAATGATAATGTGATCATTATCTGTTGCCACAGAATTTTAATTTTAAGTACTTGTTTCTTTCAGGGGTCTCCTTTCTGCAAACTTGTACGTGAAGTACTTGTAGAATTAGAGCTGCCACACCTGCTTTGCAGGTAAAATCCATGTACTTTTTGGTTGATATCAATTCCTTGGTTTAATCTTCATTGTTGACTTATAATGCATGCACGAATTTTTCATGGACATTTATGTATTGTTGGGGTAAATGTATTATGTATACCATTTTTGGTTCATGTTACTTACTTTAATATTTCATTTTAGTTGTGCTAGGGGTAGCCCAAAACGACAGATACTATACAAGAAAACTGGACATTTCCAGGTACTTGATTTATTCAATTAGTGAGTTTTTGTCAACATTGCAAGCTTCATAACATGGTATTTGGTTAGTGGATAAATTAATATCAATGTTGATGGTTATGGTTCCCAGGCACCCTTTTTGGAAGATCCAAACACTGGGATAGAAATGTTTGAGAGTGCAGAAATTATAGAGTATCTAACAGCAACTTACGCTCTTCAGTGAGTAGTTTTAACCTTTAAGAGAGGCTTATGAGGGCTATTTACTCTCTATGTAATCATATGCCTGTCTCATATGTAAATGTGATTGAAAATGGTTCTAACACTGCGATAAATCCATTTGTTACTATATCAAAATATCACATAGTGGAATCAAATGCCTCAACATTCAACAATGGTTTGAGGTGTTTAAAACCCTCGGTTGCAAAGTAATAGTGTAATTTGTTCTTCATTATTGCACTACAAGGCCTTTTACTAAATGCCTTCGAAGATGATTTTCCTGCCTTCAACGTTGTACATTTTATTTTGACTAAACAATCATCTGTAACTTTTGAAAGTACAAGTGTCATGATTTTGATTCTAAAGAAAGACATTAATTTAGTTTTTTTAATATAAAAAGTAACATTAAAATTGCCTTTTTATATACTGTTTTTGAGATCAGACATCTAAATTAGTGTATCTTTTATGATAAAGAATAAATTAATGTTAGTTTTTCAAAGAATCAAATTGTTGTCATTTTTTTTATACTTAAGTGATTGAAATGATATTTACCTTTTTTTGGGATTAAAGTGATGTTATTTGTTTATTTAGAGATTAAAAGAAATGTTTACTCATTTATTGTAGTTGAAATAATGAACTTGGTAGTTTTTCGGTACTGAAATTTCATCTTCCATTGATTGTAATAGATGGTTTAAGGAATATTTTAAGTAGATAATTCATGAATTACCTTCAAGTTTATGTATAAAGTAAGGGGAATTTCTCGTGTGGTATAGGTTGTGTGAAAGAATTTGTACAATTTAATGATTTTCTTTTTATCACCCTTTATTTGATATATTCTCTCATCACTCTTAATTTGCAGAACGACGGTAAATATTTTTTCATATAACCTTTATGTCGTACAAGAGAATTTATTCTCATAAGTAAAAAATGTATTCTCTTATGGAACAAATTTTTTTATATTTTGTATTAAAGTCCATTATGTAATCAATACTAAGAAAAACCAAATAATTATAGTTTAGTTGGTACATGAGAGTTGAGTAGGTAAGGGGAAGAGTATGTGTTTGATTTTTTCTAATTTCATCTTTGAGAGGGATTTAAAGCTTTAATTTTGGACCCGTCTCAAAAAAGATTGCCTTCCTTGAAAGATAATTGTGATTTATCTATAAAAAAAAAATCAATACCAAGAAAAAAAAAAGGTCCATTATTTAATTATGATTTAGTCATACATCTAATATTATTTGAAGTTTAGTCATCCAGATTATTTTGCCTCAATCAGGCTGAATGTACTCTGCAGCTGCACCCAAATATCTGCCTCAACATCTTAAGTAAATTATAGAGTAAACACCATTTTTGGTCCCTAACAAAAAATACGATTTCCACTTTAGTTCTTTACAAAAATAAATTAGTCAGTTAGTCCCTAACAAATTCAAAGTGAATCTATTTTAGTCCTTTTGAGGGACTAATATGGGTCTTTTTTGAATTTGTGAGGGACCACGATTTTAACTAAATGAGTCCACTTTGAATTTGTTAGGGATTAACTGACTAATTTATTTTTGTAAAGGACTAAAGTGGGGACCATGTTTTTTGTTAGGGACCAAAACGAATATTTACTCTAAATTATAGTTTGAAAGTTCACCGAAAAAAAAAAATTATAGTTTGAGAAATTTTCTTTTAATCTCTACTTATCTGCAAATCAACTTTAATAACAATTAACATCAAGATCAAGGAGATAGATAAACAACCCAACATTGGAACAATCAACCTAAAAAACTATATCAAACTCAGCATTCTTTAATTAAATTTTATTCGATGAGAATTGGGTGAGGCATCACCCTCGATGAACCACTAGAATATCCAAATTTCACACAAGATGCAAAATCAATGAACATTGGGATTAAAATGCAACCCAAAGGTCCACCTTAAACATATCATCAGGATCCCATATAAATATATAATATATAATGGGGCTTATATTTCTCTCTGTAGTAGGAGAGGAGATTTTTCTCCAACTTACACAGAAAAGTAGGTTCTACTGTTTTTTTTTTTTTAAAAAAGAGGTTGCACATTTTTTTATGGTTGTGTAGGAAAAATATTTGTTTTGCAAAAATACATTTTCGATATATAATATGTGTAAAAGTATAGCCCAAAACTAAAAATATGGTGTTTCTCTTCTACCTCTTCCACGGTTCCACACGGGGGAGGTTCATTTGTTTCTTTGATCCAAAAGTATTTAAAAACAATAAAGAAACAAATAGGGGTGTCAATTCTTGACGCGACATGCTAACACGATACGAACATGACACAAAAATTTATGTTTTGGTTGATCCATATTTAAATTTGTGTCATGTTCGTATTGACAAAAATATGACACGAAAAAAACTATGTCGTGTCACGTGTCAACATGTAAAAACACATTTGATTCGTATTTTTTAAGTTGTTTATCATTTTGGCCAATTCATGTCATGTCAAGCCGCACAAAAAGTGATTTGTGTCGGTGTCAAGAGCTCATAAATTTTAATTTAAGTATTATCTATTTCGTCCAGTGTTTTAAAACCCTGCCTCGTCAGGTCACCGATCCCTTTCTCTGAAGGTTGGGGTCAACAGTTTAACCCCTGCATGCATGTTGACCCTCTGACCCTCGAAACCCAGCCGGGTCTCGGTGACTCCCGAGTCAGAAGGGGTCACTGTATTTAAAAAATGAATTTACACACGAAACTACGTCGTTAGGTTTGTAAGGGAAAAAAAACTCAGTTGCTTCCTAGATCCATAACTAGATTTAAAATCTAAATCATTCTTCTTCTTCTCTCCCGATCTTCTCCACCAGACCCAGTCTCCCTGATCCGGTGATCTCCTCCGCCTTTCCTCCCTTGTGGAGGTGGTTCCTCCTATCCTCTCCGGTCTTCTTTCTCCCAATCCTCCATTGTGCTGGTTCTTCTCTCCCCACCTTTGATTCGTCGCTGCCTCTCCTCCGTCGTTCTCTCTTGGATAAAGGATATCCTTTTACATGTTGTTCATAATTTTTATGCGTGACTTCAATTTTCAGTTGTTGTTTGTGACTTCAAATGGTACAGAGAAGTTCATTCAGTATTTCATGAAACAACAAATTTTTTGAAGTGGAAGGTATATTTCTTCAGAAGCTATTATTTTATGCTCTCTGTGATGACATTATTTCTCTAGAGTCTAAACAAATTTCAAATTTGTATGTTTTTTTTTTCTTTTGGTAAGCAGTTTGTAATGTATGTGTTTTATTTCAAGAAAAAAGTGCAAATAAAATAGAATGCTTTGCTGTTTATAATAATTATGATGTAGTGCGTTGCTCCAATGGATCATGAAAGTAGATTGGGAGAAAGTAAGGGTTGACAAATTTTTATTTAGAAGGCATGAAGTTGACATAATGAATGTTGTATGTAGTTTTCTATGATGATGTTTGAAAAAATTTCATATAGGATATATATTTATTTTTTTAATATATAAAATCGTGATCCTTGACCTCGGCCGAGTTGATGGATCGAATTTCTAAACACCAGTTCCTTTTCGTGTCAACCCGCATAATTTATGTGATGTGCCATTGCACTATTTTTTCTTATAAAAAAAATTAAAAGCATAAGCGAATCTAGAAAATGTTCATAATTAAAACCTCACACCTCCTTGAAATATGGTGCTTGAAAACATATAGAGACGTACTCACGTATTTTTCTAGTGGAGAATTTTTTCTCTCTCCTTTGATGTAAGTGGGGGAGGTATAATCTGATTCTGCACCGAGTTCCGTGAGTTATTTCATGTGTCCATTAATATACATTGTTATGGACTCGTATAAGGGGCCCATTGGATGATAGGCCCAACAAGGAGCAATCCAAGATTTAAATCAAGTATAATTATGGATAGTATCCATTAAGGATACTAATCCTAATGCAACAGCATGGCACGCAGGCCCGAGCCCTCATTAGAGATACTAAAGGTCCACTTCATATTACCCACATGTAACTCCTATAAATAAGAGATAAACCCTAAAGGTACGTTACGCTCTCTCTCTCTCTTATTGTTATGTTGTCACTATGCGCACACATACACCCCATTGGCAAAAGCTGTTATTAGTTCGTTGTGCACAGTGATCTGCTTGACTCAAGGGTATCTCCTTCATAGATACCTTGGAGAGGGCACTAGATCCAAGATCAACATACCAGTCTATTGGGCTGGACATCTCTGTCTCCAAGACAGAACATTGGCGCCGTCTGTGGGGATCGAACCTTTGAATTTGATATTCCCACGATTCTGACTGAAGATGGCAGTCCGTACAAGGAGTGATAGCCAACAGCCACACCCTCAGAATCAGCCGCTGGATCCAATCCTAAAAGAGGCGAATCGACCTCAAAACCAGCCTGAGAATGAGGTGGATTACGATCATGTTCATGTCAGTGAGGATGTATCAGACACAGCCTCTACCTCAGCACCCCGCGACTGAGTTGCGGCTCCCGTCTTGAATAATCCTCCCCAACATCCTGGGGATATTGCTGCTCGCGTTGCCCAATCTGCAGATCCTGATTCACGACTTTCTCAAAATGCGTTCGCCATAATTTTACGGCGAATGGAGGACATGGAGAATCGTAACAACCTCTAACAGCAAGATTTTCAAAGAATGCAAGAAGAAAATACCAGGAGAATGCTGGATTTGGAATAGCGCTTAAGGGGGACGATAGGGCTGGAGCGAAAGAGGTCCAAGGCCGAGATGCTAATGGCCGTGAAGGGGACCACAATCCGGATCATCAAAACCGGGTTACTGAAGTAGAAAACCGAGGAAGGCCCAATCCTGGGATTGCATCGGGTACGAACCTGAGAAACAATGTAAGGACCAATCTTGGGAGTACATTGGGTCCAAACCCGGAGAACAATGGAATGGGTGATCGGAATGACAACGCACAAACTTTGACCCAAAATGCTTCAGCAGGAGCAAAAGGGCAGAGAAACCGGGATGGCACACATCGTAACCAGGATGCCCAAACCACCAGAGGACGTGTGGAACCCGGTGGTTGCAAAAGGAAGTATGGTAGGGGGCAGTATAATAACAACCCCTTTACTGGTGAAATACTGAATGCTTTTTTTCTAAAAGATTTTGATTCGGCACGCTTGCAGAAGTATGATGGAAGTCAGGACCCACAGGTCCACATAGATGCATTTGACATGGGCATGTATATCCGAGGAATTGATGATTCCCTCATATCTCGGATATTTGCCATAACTCTGACTGGGGCAGCGTAGGCATGGTTCCCAACCCTACCTGCCAACTCTATTGGTTCCTTCGAGGCATTCAGAGAGAAATTTCTGCTGAATTTCGCAACAAGCAAAAAACGCCCAAAGTCTAAGTTCGCCCTGGGAAAGATACGACAGCAACCCGGAGAAACTCTCCAGAGGTATCTTAATAGGTTCAAAGATGCTGCTTTGCAGGTGCCGGGTTTACAAGAAAATGTCCACATTCACCTCATTGTGGCTGGCCTGGATGGATCATCCAGACTAGCCAAGTTAGTCTACAAAGACCCAGTGAGGACGTTAGAGGAGTTCAGAACTCGTTCAAAGAAATACTTGGAACTCGAACAAATGGAGATAGCAAATGCACTATCAGAGGAATGTAAAAGAGCAAGTCAAAGAAGGAGGAGCCCGACCTTGAGAGAAAAGGAGCAAACCGGTAATAAAAAGAAAGACTCCAGAAGCAGAATCCCAGATGATAGAGATCGGGTTGGAAGATATGAGAAATCCACACCGGTGAATGCCTCACGCTCTCAAATTTGGAGGGAAGTGGCAATGACGAAGATGAAGAAAGTAGATAGACCTTGGCCACTAGGAACTTGCCACTCTAATTATAGGGCTTTGTGGGTTAAAGCTCACAATAGACATATTGGGGTTTTAATCTGGACAAAGGTAAAATAACAATTTGTACATGACCTAGACATATGCTTACATAGATTGCAGACTTTTAATTCATTTGCTTAATGCTTAATTCAAGAGGAATTACTAGGACACTAGAATTTTAATTGGGTTAAAGGGTTGAAATCACTAAGACATTAGGGTTCAACTAATTTATAGGGAAATAATGAATTGTCTGAGCAAACAAATTAGTTAAGTATAAAATACAATATAGGAATATAAGGGAGGATCAGAGGTGAAATGCATCCTAACTACAGTCTTTTTACAATTTTTACTCAATCTCATAATTTCTTGTCATTCTTGATATTCTTGCATGCGTTTGAATTTAATTGCTTTTAAAATTCTGTTTTTAAATTACGACAATTAATCAAATTCACAATCAAACCTACTTTTCTTCCAAATCAAGGGAAATAGTTAAAATTAGTTATTGGTGCATTAATCCTCGAGGGAAAGGATCTTTACTTATCACTTTTATTACTTGAAACGAATGGTATACTTGCCGATTTTGCAACAACCGTGATCCAGCAAAGCAGAACTGAGCCGAGTTGTGTGATGATAATCACCTCGACAAATGATTGGAGGCAAACCATAATGGCTTACGTTGAAAAAGGAACATTGCCTGAAGGCCTATTGGAGACAAGGAAGCTGGTCCGAGATGTGACACAATATGTAATAGTATAAGATCAGCTGTAGAAAAAGAGATTGCATATCCCTATGCTGAAATGCTTGAACTCGAAGGAAGCAGAATATGTGTTGACCGAGATACATGAAGGAATCAATGGCCACCACATAGGGGGTAGAGCTTTAGCTAGAAAGGCCCTCCGAGATGGCTACTACTGGCCAATTAAGGAAGCAGACTCTAAAGAACATGTCAAAAGATGTGACAGTTGTCAGATGCATGCCAGGCTAATTCTTTCACCACCAGAAGAATTGAAATATATCTCGGCTCCATGGCCCTTTTTCAAATGGGGGATAGATTTGCTGGGACCTTTCAAAGCTGCCGAAGGACAGTTGAAGTGGCTAATTATGGCCGTAGATTACTTCACCAAGTGGATAGAAGCAGAACCAGTTACCCCAATAACCTCGGCTAGGATACAAAGGTTCTTTGAAAGGAACATTGTTTCTAGGTTTGGAATATCAGCTGAGGTGGTGACTGATAATGGAACACAATTTGCTGATAAAAGGTTACAGGAATTGATAAAAGACTTAAAGGTCAAACACTGTTTCGCATCTATGGAACACTCACAGTCAAATGGGCAAGCTGAAGCTGCAAACAAGATAATCGTTGATGAGCTCAAGAAATGAATGATGGATGCCAAAGAAAGTTGGGTTCATCAATTATACTTTGTTTTGTGGGGATACCGAACGAGTACCCAGACAGCAACAGGGGAAACCTCTTTCAGATTGACATATGGATGTGAAGCCATGATCCCGGTGGAGATTAGAGAACCCTCTTGGAGAAGAATGAATGTTATTAAGCAGAATGAACAAGAAAAGTGCAAAATGCTCATTGCCGAGTTAGATCTCGTTGATGAAGCCAGGGTCACAGCTCACTGTCGGGATTGATGGCCAAACAACTGATAGCAGCTAGATATAATAAAAAAGTGAGACCAAGGGTGTTTGAGAAAAATGACTTGGTACTCAGAAGAGCAGATATTGGCAATAAGAATGCCAGAGATGGAAAGCTAGCTGCAAACTGTGAAGGTCCTTATCGAGTTAAAGAGAAACTTGGAAGAGGAGCCTATGTCTTGGAAACAACGGAAGGCAAAGGAATCAAGAGAAATTGGAACGCGGATAAGCTGAAAATATATTACAGCTAAATCTGGGATCCACCTTCTGAAGATTTGAACTATTTTCAATTTATTTGAAGATTTTCCTAGGCGAATTATTTTCCTTTTTTAGGGACTTGACTAAAGTCGAATATGCCGACAAATTCATGTAATTAAAAATTTGATATCAATAAATGAGGAATTTTTCTTTTTAAGATTTATCCTTATTCAATTTGATGCATCAATACAAAATCTGAGGTGCAAGTGCAATTCGTCATGCTGACTCTGATCAAGTCGAAATGCTCCTTACTTTGGTCAAGAGACCAAAGCGGGACAAATGACAGTACTGCCTTCACCTTGGATAAAGCTGGGTTACAAAATCCGGGTTATGATGAAACGATTAAGTCAACAGAGACAATTACCATCACCAATGCTGGCTTACCAAAATGGTTGAGTCAAAACAAACATGCGTCATGGAAAATGACAAAAAATGGAATTCGTACAATGCTTTTTGACCTCGGCCAGGTCAATATACAGACACTCGTAAAATGCACGAGTAGCAAAAATGAAAGTAAAGTATATTCGAGTTGTTAAAAATAACCCATCTTGGATGGGGAGCAACACAAATGAGGTTTAAGAAAAATTGGAAAATTGTCTAAGTTATAAACCTAGATAATGGATATGCAAATCTGTTTATGCTAAGTCCTGAGAAGTATTTAATAAATACTTCAGGCAACCCAGAAAGAAGATGTACCTTAAATACTTAGGCAAAGATATCTAAGTTATTAAAAGGATACGAAATGCAAAATGTCAAAGAAAAAAGGCAAAGCATGAAAGCATAATGCAAAAGAAAGAACTTCAAAGAAGTTAAGAGATTAAACCGGGGTATAACCGGCAATATCCATGACAATTTAAAAAGGGGCTCAAAAGCCCAGTAACAAAGGAAAAATACAAGCTAAACCGGCATCTCGGTCCTTCAATCAGCAAGGTTGGCAGGAATGTTCTCTTGTGCAGCTGGGGTCTCAGTAGGTTGATTGGTGGTCTCTTTGCCTGCTTCAACCATGACCTCCTCATCACCTTCAACTTGAGTGATGGAGTCACCAACTAGGGATTCCAAAGGAGGAGCAAGAATTTTACCCTTGCTGACGTAGGCCTTGGGATGTAACCCAGATGCATTAAATTGCAATTCTGGATTAAGTACCTTTAATTGACTTAGAGCATTATTGAAGGAGCCTACCACCGACTTTTCAAGTTCACCCCGGTAAAATAGGGCATTGTCTTCGACCTCCTTTAGCTTTGCCTCAACCATCTCATGAATAATTTTGAAGTCCGACAAGGATTTGCAGTTGAAAGCATGTAAGGATTGAATTTCATTATGCTATTTGTGAAGGTTGGAGAACTTTTCTTTCACCTTGGCCAAATCCAGAATTTCCTGGTCCTTTTCTTCCTTTACTTGGACCAGTTCAGCAACGGTTTTCGCCCTCTTCTCCCGGGATGCGTTTACCTCGTTTAAAGTATGAAGGTACTTACTCTTCAGAGAAAGAAGAGGTCTCACCATGGTGGATATCTTGATACAATTGAGTTCCATCTCCTCCAACTCCCTTATTTAAGTAGTAGTAAAAGGAGATGAGTTGAAGAATATTTCAGGGGGGCAAACAACATCCCAGAGAGCAGCAGTTATCCCGGATTGCCACAAAGCATGCTTGACAATACCAGAGGATGGAGGAGGCATAGCAAACTTCACCGCAGCTTGAGAAGAGGTGGGGGAACCTTTGTCAGCAGGGGTGGCCTTTGCCATGTCAGCCGGGATCCCCTTGGTTTTCTCGGTAGTAACATGTTTCTTGGTCTTGTACTCAGGGGCTTTCCTTTTCTTGCCTGTCAAGTCGACAATAGCTTCTTTTTTACCTCGGCTTAGGGCTGCCAAGAAGCTTGGTTGGTCATCCTGCTGGTCTTGCTGTTGGTTTTCCATATCGGGAACTGCAAAATTAAAAGCAATAAAGATAGTCATAAGATGCAGTATAACAAATATGCATAAAAGTGTAAAAACAAGCCATACTTATTTCAGCATCAAGTTCTTCTTGGGACTTTAAAGAATGGAGGCAACGCTAATATGAGTACGCGAACCGTTATATGCACGCATGGCAATCACGCTATTGACATCAGTTGGGTTCAACTCGGACTCTTTAAAATGATAGCTTGAATAAGAGAATTGATAATGGTCAGATGACCGGTATAGGGGAAACTTTCCCTCCACATCCTCAGAAGCACAACTATTGAGGAACCACACTTCCTTGCCGGGATGCGTGAAAACCTTGAAAAACTTCTCTTTGAAGTTTTTGAAAGACTTAGTGTACACATGAAAAAATTTACGACCAGGGACACCCCGGAAGGTAACCTAACCCTTTCGTTCTGGCGACTCACGGCCAGTTCGAGGAATAAGAGCTTGGAAAAAGTAAAAGAAAACACAGACAGAAGGTGGAAGAGCGAGATATGCACAAAAATGCTCGAACACCTTAACAAAACCCCAAGCGTTGGGATGAAGTTGACTGGGAGCTATGTGAAGGTGATTTAGGATGTCCATCTGGAACTCGGTGAAAGGAAACTAGATGCCGAGTAGAGTCACGACATCTCGATAAAATAAAAAGAAGCAAGGTTCATCAAAACTTCCCCCAGAGCAAACTGATTCGTCTTCATGTGGGGGAGCTATATTAAAGTTTTCTAACTTCCCAACGGGAAGACCATCCACATCGTCCACACTCATCTCAGACGTGGTACTCAAAACTTCATAGGTTACCTAGGGAAACTGGGAAACTAGGGAGGCTGGAAGGGACTCAGAATACGACTCGGCTGAACCTGACTCCTCTACAACCTCTGGGGGGAGATGCCATAAATACCTAAAACAATAAAAAAAACATAATCAGAAGGGCAGGATGGGCATACCTGAATCAAAAATGCTACTAGATGCAGAATCACTAGAAGAAGAAGAAGTCGACTTATCCGAAATGGTGATTGGGTCATCTGCCTCACCAGATGCAGAGGTAGATCCCAGAACATCTCTATGCCGGCAACTAGCCAACGTTGACTCGACTAAAGAGTCACATCCTTGTTCAATGAGTTTGGAACTGAGAAAGACACAGGAATAACAATGACCGGTTTTCTGGATATGGGAAGACTGCGGGATATCCCGGTTGACTGATGGAAGACCAGGGTTTGTTATAGGTGAACTACTAGAGGGCTTAGAACCAGGTTGGGGGAAATGCTGGGGAATATGTCTGCTCACAGAAAGGCAACCCCTACCCTGGATAGACGAACCACTACCCCGGCTCTTCCCTAATCCTCTACTGGATAACCCTGATCTCCTCTGGGATCTACCACCGCGGTAACCACAAAGCATGGCTTCACCTTCTTCTTCCTCAGTCCTTGGAATCCCCCAGAGCCAGAAACGAACACCAGGGAGAATCTTTTTCAAAAAGTCAGAATCTTCCTCCTTTTTCCCCTCACAAAGCAGAACTGAAGAGGGAGGTTTCCCCCCTTATTCTATTAAAGTTCCAAATGACACTAAATTTTAAAGAATCAAAGGAAAAACGACAGAAGGTTGATGCACGCTAAAATTCCAAAAGCGAAGCAGTGTGAGACATTTTACGAACATAAAGCATTGGCAAAGCAAGAAGGAAAATCAAAAGGCAAACAATTTGCCAGAATAAGGCCTGAAGAACGACAAACTCAAAATAGAAATGGAAAATATCTAAAATGCAGACAACCAAATGCAGATTATTCAAAAGGAAGACAAGGGAAGTTTGAAAGAAAGTGATAATACCTGAGTGAAAATATCTAAAATGCAGAAAGCCAATTGCGGATGCTAGCGCTCAAAGAACTTAGGGCAAGAACTTCTCCAGAATAATCAAAGTAAAGAATGAAATGTGGGAAAAGATGCGTGGTTATATAGGCACAATGATAACTGCAACGATTACGAATGGCAAGGGTTAGGGGCACCAATGTCATTTCACTCGTCAGTGGTAACCCCAGTGGTAATGGATGGCAAGGGTCAGGGGCACCAACGTCATTGCACTCAAAAGCAATGATTAGACGCCTGAAACAATACTCCCAATAAATGCGCATGAAACGCGAAAATGGCACAAAACGGCTGCAGCACGCTAACACACGTTACCAGCAGCACGTGTCATAACGAAATGATTGCTGGTGATAAGTCCGCGCGTAAGACACGAGAGTACGACAACTCTTAGCGGGTTATATGAATGATGCTTCGGGGCAACTCGCCAGTTGGATCCCAACAACTCAAGGTCATTCGTTACCCGACCACACATGTCAAGTATCTTGCCGGGTTCATGCATAACCCGCTCACGTAGCTGGCCAGGGAAAATCATTCCCGGTTCTAGAAGAAAGCTACAAAATCAGGACATGTGCATAAAGAATAATTCTTGGGGGAAACTTGCCAGTTGGATCCTAACTACTCAAGCTCATCCCTAACTCGGTATAGGGAATACATGAGATATTTTCACGGGTGTATGCTCAACCGTCGAGATAAGGGGCAATGAGGACCCCGATTGAAAATCCTGAGATATAAAGAACACATATGCAAACAGTTCACAAAAACTCAAATGCTTCCCAGTTGGACCGAAAACCTGAAGCAAAAAATACGGAAGTTCACCCCGACAACTCGGACACCCAAGTAGCCTGGATGAGGGGCAACTGTTATGGACTCGTATAAAGGGCCCATTGTATGATAGGCCCAACAAGGGGCAATCCAAGATTTAAATCAAGTATAATTATGGATAGTATCCATTAAGGATACTAATCCTAATGCGACAGCATGGAAGACAGGCCTGGGCCCTCATCAGAGGTACTAAAGGTCCACGTCATATTATCCACAGGTAACTCTTATAAATAAGAGGTAAACCCTAAAGGTACGTTATGTTAGAAACTGGCCTTGAAGGCCGTAGGCATGTGAGGATGAAAACAAAATTTTCAAAGCGGAATTACACATACCATATCAAGAAACATGCTGTAGGACATGGATGTTACCTTTTTTGCTTTCCAAAACTTGAACATGATCAAGGTGAGTCTTGAAGATACAAGCCCTGTAATGTTGATCCACACCACCCTTTGTCAAGACGGAGGAACTCTTCTTCAAGGCCACCAACGAACACCAAGGGAGGCAAGCTAAGCGTCCCTAATGGAGAGGTAGGAGGCAAGGTTTCAAGGTGTTTAGTTGAGTGAATTTTCAGCAAGAAAAAACACAAAAGTGGCGCATGGAATTCACTTAGAAAGTGCTAGGTAATTTTCAAAACTCTCTTAAGAAGAACCTCACAAAAGGATGACCAAAGGAGATGAGAGAATGAGTGAATAAAAATCTAATTTCTTCACTAAAAAATCAGCCCTATGTAGCGCACACTAGGAGAGGAATGAGTGGAGTTGTTGCAAATCAAATCTTGCCAACAACCTCCTATCATATCCTCATGATATCAAGTGCTTATCTCAACAAAAATCTGACTTAACAACCATCATATGGCCAGCCATATGGTGCGCCCCATTCAGCCTCAAAACAGTCCAGATACATTGAGCAGTTGCATTCAAACTTGAACCAA
Organism: Gastrolobium bilobum; assembly: GCF_033153095.1. NCBI lineage: Eukaryota > Viridiplantae > Streptophyta > Magnoliopsida > Fabales > Fabaceae > Gastrolobium > Gastrolobium bilobum. The sequence goes on along the minus strand of NW_026897280.1, from coordinate 70,863 downwards.
CTCACTCACTTATTCTCTCAACAAACCAAATCTAATTGGAGCTCATTTGGTTGATCCTATGACCATCACAAGACCCCAAAATCAGTGCCCCAAATCAGCCTTGGATGATGCTCAAAGATCTCCTCTTGATACTTGGGATTTGTTCCAACAAGATCTTACCTTATCCTTTTGTTATGAAACAACTTTTCATAGCCAATTCAAATTCAAATTCAAACATTTAAATTCAAACATTCAAACATTTAAATTCTAAATTCAAATTCTAAATTTAAATTCTAAATTCAAATTCAAATTTCAAAATTCAAATTTCAAATTCCAAATTCAAAATTCGAATTTCAAAATTCAAATTCAAAATTCAAAATTCAAAATTTAAAATTCAAAATTTAAATATTTGATAATTAATTTAACTAATTAAATTAATTAGTAATGTATTGGACCATCCAAGCCCATTACATGATCCATGCGCCCTTTTCCTTTTTGGTGGGCTTCCAAACTTCTTCTTGGGCTAACAACCATTATTAGGCCCAATACCTTTAATGCTATATTATCATGACAATAAGGTGTTAGTGTGTGACCCATTAGGCCCAACATAGCCACTGACATAAATGGGCTTGGGCCCATCAAGCCCACAACCCATCTAATGACAACATAGAGCACTAGCAATGTTTTGTTGCCCCAGAGCTAGTTAGGTTAATGACATAATCATCCCATTACACATATTTGGTTGCCGTATGTATTTCATTTCGTCTCGGTTACCTTCCCATTAAACCTAGGGTAAGGAAACGTATCAACCCTTGCGGTTTAGGGTAAGCTTTATTCGAAATAGGAAATCTTCAATTTACTAACTCTAACGACAGATCATCTCATGACCTCTTTTACTATGCATAGATTCCTGAGTCCTTGTAAATGTCATCCTGATTTCTTCGGTTTACAGATAACCTAATCTCTCACAGAGATTTGACGAATTCCTTCAGCTTATCACCCTAGCTTTGTGCTCTTTCAGGACAAGCCCAACAGTGTACCTATGAGTCTCCATGTTTCAGGCAGACGAGGTATACAGTCAAAGCGTGCCTTCTAGAACACAGTCTAGGTAATAACTTCTAGTCTAAAGAAAGATATACCCAAATATAAAGAGACTACTCTAATGATACTCTCTGTGAGATTTCCTCATAGAGTCTCTTTGTGGGTCTGTTCAGTGCGAGCTATACCCTTATAGGTCCACCCACGACTTTAGCTAAGACATCTCCATATCTGTAGCAGATGAGGTCTTTACCTTGTATCCAAATACAAGTAGATAAGTCGTGCTAGTCTTACCCGAGATCACTGATCCCCATTCTCAGTGACTCTAGACTAGGAACATAGAATTAGGAATAAACGTGCGGTATCCTTGAATCCTCATAATCGTGATCTCATCACAGATACTCAAGAAATACCTGTTCTATTCCAAGGAGTTTATCCAGTTTATTCATAATATATTAACAATAATATCGAGACAAAATATGAAACAGGATAAAGAGTGCTTATTATTTATTTGCGACAAAAAGGTCCACATCTTATGTCCTTATTTAATCAAAAAAATTGTCTCTAGGACACCCATATACTAACACGTTACACTCTCTCTCTTTTACTGTTATGCTGTCACTGTGCGCGCACACACACCCTATTGGCAAAAGTCGTTATTAGTTCATTGTGCACAGTGATCGGCTTGACTCAAGGGTATCTCCTTCATAGATACCTTGGAGAGGGAACTAGATCCAAGATTAACATATCAGTCTATTGGGCTGGACATCTCTGTCTCCAAGACAGAACATACACCACTAACCCTTTTTTTATTATTAGAAGAATATTAACCTTTGATATCTGTGAAGATACCTGCTTTTATGTATTATTTTTTTTTAATTCTGGTTTGCCTCTAGTGACCCATATTATTTTGATTTTTATTTTTGACTAAGTGGGGAATTATAGGGCAATGTTAAAATTTTCCTAATAATACTGCAGAAAATCCATGTAGTACTTTTTACGTTACATAACATGTCATGCCTTGCTTACTATTTCAACCAGTTAATAAAATTTATCAATTAATGAAATAATTTAATTGCTTTTGTTTTCTGTCTATTAATTAGTAGATATTAGCTCTGTGGTACTGCCTAAAATTTACAATTATGTAAAACTAATAAAAATTAAGAAGGGGAGACATGACACCCATTTGATGTTGTTCTAAGAGGGTGCAAGACAACCTTTCCGATTTTTTTTTTTAATTTCTGTTTCCGGGAACATAAATGGATAGAAAACTCCTTTGGTAAACTCGATTTATTTTTTTGTTCCCTGGATGAAACGATTTAATTTTTGTGCTGGGGAACAGAAAAAAAAAATAAAAAAATTTCTGCTTTTATATTCCGGGGCACAAAATGAGAAATACTTATTTCTCTCAATCACTATCATCATCATCACCACCACCATCATCCCGACACGACCATCGCCACCATCGTCGCCTCTATCGTTGTACCACCAATGTCGCCATCACCACCACCAGCAGGATGCCATCGCCACCACCTCCACCCATCGCCACCGTCACCACCGCCACCATCACTGTCACCACCTCCACTGCCACCAACCACTACCACCATCATCGCAGCCACTGTTGTCACCACCACCACCATAACCATCACCACGCCATCGCCACCACCAATTCCACCACTGTCACCAACCACCACTACCATCGTCGTAACCACAACCATCACCACGTCATCGCCACCACTACTTCCACCATTGTCACCAACCAACACTATCATCGCCGCAACCACTGCCATCACCATCACCAACCACCACCACCATCGTCGCAGCCACTGCTATCACCACCACCACCACCATCGCCACCATTACCACAACCACTATGCCGCCACCATTACCACCATTAGGCCATATAATGGGTCTGATTCTTCCTTGGACCTATTCATGAGGAGAGATATTATGTTCTAATTATAAGTTATGAAACTCGGAGTTTCACATCGAAAACAGGTTTTAGTGTGGGATTCATATGAGTTTTGGGTTTTCTTACCTTACAAATTAATTTTTGTATTGTAGAGATAATTTTAGTTTGTATGGTAGGAAAAACATTAATCCCTAATAATAAATAAAACCGGCTGTGAAAAATCAATGTAAAACAAGTTATTTTGAAGAGATTACAAAATCTCTTTTGCAGGATATGCTTGTTATTTTGGGTCCGACACTACATCTCAACCCAAAACCTTAAGATAATAGGGTTCATGGGTCATTCCACTTATATGGACTTCATTTAGCCCATTATCAACCAATGTGAGACTTGTCACACTTGAATATTCCAACAATATTCCTCTCAAGTGTGAAACCCAATATTGGTATGCTCTCCCTCAACCGAGTATCCATGGCCAAATTACTCAACCTGGCTCCTAGCCAATCACCATCAGGCTAGCTCGAGCCTAATTCGACTTTGATACCACTGTCAGGCGGGGTAAAGGTAAAGTCCGTGGCTGGGGATCACCACTAATGGGCTATGTAAAATAATAATAGACGAGAGGAACATTGAAATAAATCTGTATATTGAATTGATTCAGGATAGTACAATATATAAAGAAATACTAATGGGCTTAGCCCATACTTAACCTAAATCCTAATGAAATAAGTAAATAGATATTTACAAATAATAAAGATAACTTAAAGATATTCTTTCCAAAGATATTCTTTCCAACCAGTGTTATCAAAACCGGACCGACCCGGCCGGGTCGGCCCGGAAACCGGTGACCCGGTCACTAAACCGAGCCGGTTTGTTTGTTGGATCGGACTTGTCACAGACCCGGTGTCAACCGGCCGGGTTTTAGGAAAACCGGTGAACCGGACGGGTTTTAAACAAACCGGACGGGTCATGCGTATTAATTAAAAAAACAAAAAAAACTCAATACGACGTCGTGTAATGAGAATCACATCTGATCAGTTCTTTTCTTGCTTTATTCTCGGTCTCAACTCTCAAACCCTCTCATCTCAACTCAAGTTTTCAACTTTCAAGCACTTCTTCGCCTCAAATCTCAAAGCCCCTTCGTTGCTTCTGTGGGTGTTGGAGATAGAAGATCAAGGAGGGTAACTTAGATCAACTCAAAGGTAAATGCTTTTCAACTTTCTGAACCACTTTTTGGACAGTCCATATTTGGATTGCTTTATCTTTTATTTGCTTCGATTCGATCATACAAGTTGCAATGGGTTGTGATAAGAAGGTGGGAATTCAATTTGCAATTGAATGGGGTACAACATTTAAGCTTGTTAAGAAATTATGGTTGCATTGAATGTTGCTATTTTTATTTTATTTTTTTTGAAGTTGAATTTAGTGTCTGTGATGAAATGTGTAGCTTGGGATTTGAAAACTTTTGTGGTGTCAAGCTAATGGTTTTGTACTATTTATGCAGATACCTCCAAGAAAGAGTGCAGCTTCTTACAGGTTTGTGATTGACTTCAAATTATAGATCCTTAATTTATTGCACAATTTATAAATTAATTTACATAAACAAAATGAAGCTTATTTGCACAAACTAGCTTGGTCTTTATTGACAAAACTAATAGATTTATGGGTACGGGTTTTAGTTGGCAAATATGGAAGGAAGAAAGATATTAGAAGAGAGATTTCTGTGAAGCATTACGATTCCCCATTGTGGAAGGCTTTAGGTAAAGTTTGGGAAGAGTTCTTAAAGGGTTTAAGATGGGAACCTTTGAATGGTGAATCAATCAAGTTTTGGAGGGATAATTGGTTAGGCTTGGAGCATAATCTTGAATCAGTTTCTAAGTATCCTTTGGAGGAGGTAGAAGCTGAGCAGAGTAATGCATCTTGTGCCATAATGATTAACGGGGATTGGAGTATTTCTTATCTTCAACATTTCTTAGAAGATGATATAGTTAGCTTGATCTTGAGCAGACCTCCTCCTGCCCTGCAAAGTAGAATAGCTTGCATTCCTCTATTACATCTTCAATATTCATTCCAACATTCTTATTGTTTCCTTGTTCTTCAATTTCCTTATGATTTGACTCAAGAAGTATTCCTAATAAGTCATTCTTTGCAGCTTCACCAGCCTTTAGTGCTTTCTCTCTCTTGTTAATTATATCCTTAAGCGAAACTTTTACATCTCTGTAAATTTGCTTCATCCTCCGTTGGGTATTATTAGGTAGAAACCTACAAATAATCGTAAATTATCATGATACGAAGGGAATGCTCATTCAAATATTTACTTCTAGATCTAGTGGTTGTTCTGTCAACGGTAAACATAGTTTGGTTTTCCATCTGCTAGTGTTTTACTTTTGCAAGTGGCAATTCAGACCCTGCATCTCATCTTCCCATCACAATATTTCCTAAATAAGTGGACATTGTATATGAGACAAAGATTCTTATTCTGTACGACAAATGTAACTTAAATGAATGAAATTTTTTCCTATTCATGTTGCTATTTAGAGACCACAAATTCATATCACCATAATTGGTAAATTGCTTGTTGTTAAAACAAATTTATTTGATTCTTAATGAAAAATATTATTTGGTAAATGTTGTTTCATGTCTGAAATATGGTAAGTTTAGATCAGTTAAACAAAACTCCTTTAACAAAACAAGAAAGAGTGCAGCTTCTTACAGGTTTGTGATTGACTTCAAATTATAGATCCTTAATTTGATTGACTTCAAATAAAATAACTAATTTATAGAATTTTATTTCACAATTCTAACCGAAATAAGTTTATTTGTTCACAATTTTATTTTCAAACAGACTATTGTATATAGAGTTTTTTTATATGTGTGTGTGTGTGTGTTGGTGCTGGTTCATTAACCTGTTGAATTTTTATTTGAATTTGGTTTGATTTATAGCTAGATATGTCATCTACTGGACCTGAAGCACCAGTCTCACAAGAAATTTCATCTCAACAATCATCTCAAAGAAATCAACATAAGGGAAAAACTGATCCAAGTTGGGCACACTGTAAACAACGTGTTGAAGAGAATGGAAAAATTGTTCTAATATGTCTTTATTGTGATAAGATAATCAGGGGAGGCGACATCAATCGACTGAAGATTCACTTGGTAGGAGAAAAAGGGCAAGTTGAACAATGTAAGAAGGTTCCAGCAGATATTCGTTTTCAAATGATGCAAAATATTGATGAGGGCAGGAACAAAAAAAGAAAAGTTCAAGAGGAATATGAAGATAGTAATCCATTAGATGAAGATCAAGTGAGAGTAGTTGATGAAGTGCCACAAAATCCATCAAGAAAAGCACCTTCTACATCTCAAAAGGGGAAGAGTATTAATCCTTTAGGTTCTTATTTTATGCCTAGAACAACTCCTGGAGCTCAACCTGACATAAAAAGTGTGTTGCAAAGTAAAGAAGTAATGGAGAAGTGTGACCTTGCAATTTCCAAATGGGTGATTGATGCTGGTGTGCCATTTAATGCTGTTAATTCATCATATTACCAACCAATGATTGATGCTATTTGTAGCATGGGCTCAGGGTATAAAGGTCCAAATTTTTATAGAGTTCGTGGTCATTTGTTAAATAAGTGGGTTGGAGAAGTCAATAAACTTGTTGAGATTTATTGCACTGTTTGGAAGCAAACAGGATGCACTATTATGGCAGATGGGTGGACTGATCGTTGTAGGAGAACTCTTATCAATTTTCTAGTTTACTGCCCAAAAGGAACTATTTTTCTCAAGTCGGTTGATGCTTCTAATGCTTCTAAAACTGCAGATTTATTGTATAAGCTTTTTAGAGATGTAGTGTTGCATGTTGGCCCTGAAAATGTTGTTCAGATTGTGACTGATAATGCTGCAAATTATGTTGTTGCTGGAAGGTTATTGGAGGCTGAGTTTCCTAAGATTTTTTGGTCTCCTTGTGCTGCTCATTGTATAAATTTGATGTTACATGACATTGGGAAGCTAGAGGAAGTAAGTGTTGTTGTGTCTCATGCTGCCACAATTACCAAATACATATATAACCATTGTCATCCATTGCATTTGATGAGAAAATATACAGGTGGAAGGGAAATTCTTCGTCCAGCTCCTACTCGTTTTGCCACTAATTTTATTGCATTACAAAGCATATTGGCTCAAAAAGATGCATTAAGGGCTATGGTAACTTCTAGAGATTGGACAAGCTCAACTTATTCTAAGGAGGCCAAGGCAAAAAAATTTGTGGAACAAGTTTTAGATTCTAATTTTTGGAAACAATGTGCTGAGATTGTGAAGCTTACTGAGCCACTTATTCGTGTGTTACGTATTGTTGACAGTGAAAACAAACCTGCCATGGGTTTTCTTTATCAAGCTATATTTAAAGCTAGAGAGGAGATGATAAAGAGATTTCAAAGAAACAAGAAGAAGGTGGAACCTTACTTGAAAATCTTAGATCGTCGTTGGGATTCACAGCTTCGCAAAAATCTTCATGCTGCTGGTTATTAGTTGAATCCAGGTTGTCGTTACAATGATGAAGAATTTGAAAAACATAAGTTCACAACATCAGGCCTTTTGGATGTCATTGAGAAATATGCTTATGGGGATCCTTATTTAAATTCTAAGTTGACAAGTGAGATGAGAATATTCAAAAATGCTGAGTTAGATTTTGGAAGGCCATCTGCTACACGCGAACGAAATACCGTGATGCCAGGTAAAATTTATCATTGATATCTTCTTTTTTATGAGCATTAATTCTTATTATTGCTGAATAATATTAATACTAATTTATTTTATCACATGCAATATTCTAGATCAATGGTGGGAATCTTATGGATGTGGTGCACCAAATTTGCAAAAATTGGCTATTCGTGTTTTAAGTCAAACATGTAGTGCTTCGGGTTGTGAACGCAATTGGAGTGCATTTGAACATATTCATTCGAATAAGAGTAATAGATTAGAGCACCAAAAGCTTAATGATCTTGTCTATGTCCGTTACAACTTGAGGCTGGCACAAAGGTATTATTTAATATTTACTTTTTTTTATATAATTATTTCTCCAAGTATTTCTAATGTTGAAAATTGAACAAATTTTTTTTTGTATGCATAGGAATCGATTGAAGAATCAAAACTATGATCCAATAAATTTTGAAACATTTGAGGACCATTCTAATTGGGTACTAGAGGATTCACCACCATACTTAACAGCTGAAGAAATGGAAACCTTACATAATAAGCTTGCAAATATGTCCATTCAACCAACTCTAGATGATAATGGTGTGTTTAGTTATTGTTCTATGATTATTTGATTGTTTGATTACTTCATGTTAATAACTAACTTACATGAAAAAATAATATTTGTTTTAGATCAATTAAATTTGGATGATGATGATGAAGATGAGGCACAAGACAACACCATGGAAAATGCAAATCAAACTGAAGGCAATGTTGGTCAAGCTTTGGATTTATTTGATGAAGGAGGAGAGGATGAATTAATTGACACAACTTTGCCTCCGCGGGCATAATTATATGTTTTTGTACTAGTAATTTGATTTGTTTGTTTTCTCTTGATATCGACAAGAGTTATTGTTCTAAACTTGTGATAGATATTAAGTGTTTAAGAACTAGACAAATATTATATATTTGTTTTATCTTTTGTTGGACAATAGTATATGATTTATTGCTTTTTAAATTAGAATATTTGGAATTAGTATTTTTTTTACAGGTATTTGAGTATAAATTACAGGTTTGCATATACTTACCAAGTCATGCGATTGAACCAGTGACCCAGTACCTCGACCGGGTCGAGTTTAATATTGTTTCCAACAGGCTAAGCTAGCCCAACCGTAGCAAGTAGGTTCGACACCACATCTCAATCCAAAACTTAAAGACATTGAACTCATGGGTCCATCTACTTATATACTTATTATCAATCAATGTGAAACTCATCACACTTAAATAACCCAACACGTTAGATGGAATTCATAACAGGACACAAATCTGCAGCGATATAATCATTAAAAGAAATTTAATAACTAGCATACCTTCGAAAATTTTAACCATTTAAGTAAGATGCTAGAAGTTAGTTTATACATATGTATAGACTAATTGAGTAAAGCACTTCTCTACCTCTTGTTAGGTATTACAAAAAGAAGAAACAAGAAGCATTCGATTTGAAGTTTGGAACTATGAACGGCACATGTGAACTGAATTGGATTCAAAAGATACGATGGATTTTGGTAGCTTCCGTATGACGGGAAACACCATGTGTCGCAATGGCAGTCCAAAAGAGTCTTTATCTACTTTAGGAATGTGGAACTGTGGGGCTTTTTGGATGAGTAGTGGTCACTGGTCACTAACTTTGTGATATTGAGTTCTAGAAATGCAAATACATTAAAAATTTAATAACCGGAATTTTGTCGCTCCTGTGATTCTGTATAAGATTAGTTAATTAATTAATGGATCGATAAAGAAATTTTAAAATAAAAAATAAAAAATCAAAATGAAAGCTTCAAAGTAAAATATTTTTTAGAGTATAATTTTTTTTTAATATTATTTATTTATTAAGATGAAATTTGTGGTGATGAGTATAGGCATTTAAAACAAATAAAAAGTCTTCTCTTAAAATTAATTCAATAAATCTTTATATTTTGGAAAACTACCCAAACATAATTAAGTTACTGTGAATGAAGTATGACTTAAAGATCCAAATTTTTTATCCATTAAACAAGAAATTGGCTCCATTTTTGTGCCCACAACAATCTCAATCTCGTTTGGATGAGTTTTTTTTTAGCCAAAAGCTACATTTTAAAAAAATATTTTTATTACAAAGTTTGTTTAAATGTCTTCTTTAAAAAAAGTAGAAGTTAAGAAAAACTTACTTTTATTTAGAAGCTAAAATTTTTAGCTTCTAAAAAAATAAAAATCAAAAACAAAATATTTTTTCGAAATTCAAATATTTTTTAAAAATCTAAATAGCTTTAACTTTTGTAAAAAAATACTCCTAAAATAAACAAGCCATAAAAAATATTTTTTTTATAAGGCTATCCAAACAGGCTTAAAAGTAGAATTGGTAAGAGTAGAAATTTTCAATTAAGTTAGTTGGGATTGTAATTCTGTCAAAATATGTTGTTAGTGAGTCATATGGTACCTCTTGTAATACTTGTTGAGCATCGAGCCTGTTCTGACCATGAAATAGGATAACCATACGAGATTCTAATTTTCTTCATACCAAGAAAAAAAAAAATAATAGTAATAATAACCTCTAATATGAATTAATGAATGTGAATGCATTATTGTATAAAGAACCTTTCAGCTACCAAAGTTAAGAAGACAATGAACAAGGTGGAGATGATTAAAAGAAAGGATTCCATAATTTTGTTCGGCAGATTTGCATTTTTTAGTTTTGTTTCTTTTGCAAATTTTGTAATTTTATGTGTTTTGATTTTTCATAGTTGGCTTATGTTTTGATCAAAACAATATTCAGCTAATTGTCAAGGGGAATTATCAAAGTGCATGGTGCATATAAAACAAATTGGATCCCGAGCATTGACAATAGTTTTATATTGAATACCGAGCATTTGACAATATATATATATATATATATATATATATATATATATATATATATATATATATATATATATATATATATATAGAACTGTTGAACTAGCAGTTCCACATTCAAACATTATCAAAACAGAGTTCAAGTTATTTTTATTTTTTATGTATTGGTGGCTGTATAAGCAACTTCACTCAAAAATATTATAAAGGTATGTATTTTATGAAATTCTCTTATAATAATAAACTGCTATTCCCTAAACTCGGAATGGTATGGTTCAATTCCCTAGTAAAAGGTTTAAGGGGTTAGTCTTACCTTTAAAAGGTGTAAGAATATCTCATATAAGAATTTTTTTTAAAAAGGAAAAAAACTTGTATTACATTTATATTATTTTATCAATTTTATTTAATTTTATCTTCTTCTCTTTTTTTTTTTTTTTTTTATATATCTCCGAGCTACCATGGTTAAGTACTGATTTTGCATCCCACGAAGCAACCAAAACTAAAGTAAAATGTTATTAATCTATGCATGGCTTCGGTTTCGAAGATGAAAATTGTGAAAGAAAGAATAATCAATGTGTCTTTTAACACAAACACAAAAGAGAGTGTCCTCTCTTCTAGCCTCTTAAAGTGCTTTATACGCATTCCCCATCCATTATTTGCCTGACCTCAATCTTGTCTACTTTATATGCACATGCATTTAAATCACTTTTCTTCGACTGGTAAGGAATGTCACTATGTGGAAAGCTCAAGGAGAAGCTCCTTTTTTCATAAAAAAGAGATATATTTACCAACATCTATCCGTTTAAATAATAAGAAATTTATTCGTCTTAATCATAGATCTCAACTTCGAGTTCTTAAAACGGAGAAAATAATTTTCAAAAGTCGTATTATAATGAGTTCAATAATATTCAAACAGTATAAGTTGAATAATCGATGAACAAGTAAATATGTTCAAGGAAAAAAAAAAAATCACTCTCCGTTAAACCGGCTGGCGAGTGTGGAGTGGAGGAATACGCAGCCTTACCCTTGCATAATTGCAAACCTTACCCTTGCATAATTACAAACCTTACCCTTGCATATAATTGCAAAGAGATTGTTACCTGGATTGAACCTATGACTTTTCAGTCATGAAGAGACGGTTTTACCACTGTTCCGGTTCGCTACTTTAAATATGTCCAAGAAAAAGAAAAGAAAAGAAAACCTATTTATGTAATAACTGATTTCCTTAATTGTGGTTTGCAGAAAAGTCTCACTCATTAGTAACAACATAATATGCAATGTGCCCCCATGGTAGCGAAGTGTCCCTGAATAGACAGAGACAGCAATGGTTCTCCACTCATCTCCTAAGTAACCACTAACGAGTCAACCACTCCTCAAACTTAGCACACTCCCAAGCAGTGATAATAAATTGGAGAACAGAACATAACCACCACTACATCATATATATATTATATATATATTATATATATATAAAGCTGAGGAATAAAACAAAGGATCCAGATCAAAGCAGACACAGCTAGCTATCCACAATGGCACTGAAAATTCACTTCTCAATCCTTTCCATAGCAGTTTTGGCCATATGCACTTCTGCAGATCTCTGTAAGATTTCATTTTTCATTTGAGTTTAACTCACTTTGGTTTGCTTCACACAAACTATTGTTTTCCTTAAGCTCTCTTCAGGTTTTTAGAGAGGTCTAGTTTTGTCATTCTAGAAACTGTTAAGATAAAATATTAGTATATATGTTATTATTACTTGGTATGTTGTTACATAATTGAAGTTTTTTATTTCCTTTTACAATAGATTCGGTTAATTTTAGCTATACGGGTGAAAATGGTCCTGAGCATTGGGGAAGTTTGAGTCCATCTTTCGCAGCATGCTCAAATGGGAAAGCTCAGAGTCCTGTGGACCTTAAGAAGGTTGATATTGTCTTGAACAAGCATTTGAAGTCCTTAGATGAACATTATCTTCCCACAAATGCCACTCTGGTCAACAACATATTCAACATTGGGGTTTGTTCTTGAACTTCAAAATAACCTTTCATCCCATTTAAGGACTTAGGGATTTAGATTCGTCTCAAGATAGAACAAGTTCTATTTTGTATTTTCAGTGGATTGATTTTATTCCTTTGAATAGACATATCCATATGTGATTTTTTCTTCATCTGACTCAGGGATTTTTTTAGGGGTTTGCATTTATCATTTAAACACAAGAAAGTTTCCTACACACACAACATTTGTGGGGCCCACACTTTTTGAATCAAAAAAAAATAATTACGGCACGCAAAACAAATCTCTATAACATTACACAATCAATTTTCCTACAACATAACTCTTATAAAACTCATTTTTTTAACGTTAAAATATGAGTTTTTATTTTTATTATAGAATAGATTATATTTATCACTTTTTTCTTACCACCTCTTGCTATCAATCTTATTATCGTTGGATCAAAATCAAATCAATGGCTCTCACTTGATGTCATTTTGTAACCATTAATTTCATTTTGATCCAATACTTATAAGATTGGTGGTAAAAAAAAAGCTGGTAAATATAAACTCTCATTTTATTATTACTATAAATTTAAAATTTATTTGAATTTGATAAATAACACGTCCCCATATTATTGCCAATAACACTTTTTGACATAGTTTGTTTTGTATTGATTTGTATTTTTCGAGCCAAAGAGAGGAAACTTGAATTTAAGACCCTCTCCTTCCACACAAAAAAAAGGGGGGGATCCCATTTTATAATTTCTCATTTTGTTGTCATGAAAAAAATTACACAATTATAACGTAAGGTTGTTAAGGAATTTTCAGTTTCAACTGATATGCTTAAGTTTTTTACATTTATAGGTGCATTTTGAAGGACAAGTAGGAGATATTAATATAAATGGAAAAAATTACTCCTTGAAACAATTGCACTGGCATTCTCCTGCAGAGCACCGGGTCAATGGTTTTAAGTAAGTTCCCTCTTCCCTCTCTTCTTTCGCTCCCTCTCTCTTCTTCTCCATGGACACATGCACACACAAATTATAATATGAGAAACCTCTCTTAGTATAAGTAAAAGGGAAATCATTTTATCATGTCGTTGGAGATTGTTTTATCACGTTGTGAGGTATCGAAATTCGTGCTATCTTTTTTTATTTTTTATTTTTTTAATAAGTGGTAAAATCTATCACTTATTGTGTACATAGCATGAGAAATGTCAGTAACATGAGAAAAAGAGAAAATCTAAATAAAAAGTGCTAAACAGTAGAAATGTTTTTCTGTGAAATCATTTACTAAGGCCGAATTTGGAAGGGAAGGGGATACAAGAGAAGAAAGGTTTTTTTTTTTTTTTGAAAAAAATGAAAAGTACTTTTATTCTTTTGTTTAAGAGTGAAAAATATGATAACAGACAAAATCAAAGGATTCATGAGATATTTTTATAATATATTCCTTTTTAAAAACCTAATATAATTATTATACTTCTCAAATAAAATTAAATTGAATACAATTAACGTTGCATTTCTATTTTCCATTTCTGTCTCTCTCGCCCTCTCCCTCTCCCTCTCGATGGATCCCATTCACATTTCAAACCAACAACGTAGAAAACCTGCATTCTCTCTCTCTCTCATTTTGATTGGTTGCCATAAAACAAACAAAATGATATCAGTTATAACTATTATTTTATCATAAAAAAATTTCTGCTTTTTCTGTAAAAATAATTTTATGCCGGACACATTGTGCAATTTTTTTTTAAATTAATGGGTCTCATTTTTATATAAAAAAAAAAAAGAATGTCTATGTAATAGAGATATCTTATCTGCTGGCGAGGCAGAAGATTAAAAGCCTTTAATTTTATTACCGTTATTTATAATGTTATTAGTAAGAAGGGAAATCATATTCTTCTGCAACAGAAAAATTGTTCTTTATTTCCAAAAAAAAATAAAAAATTGTTCTGTTATGCATTAGATATATTTTTCTTAAGTGGGTCCCACTATTTAATAAAATAAAAAGAAATAATTGTTAATACGAATTTTCATGAGTGTGCAGAAAAAATTGATATCTTCTGTGGCGCAGAAGAAAATATAACCCCTATTAAGAATTATAACTATCATAGTTATTACTCTTATATGTCATTTTATTACTGCTATATATATTTTATGTCTTTAATTTTCAGAAATTGTGCAATTTTTTTTCCAGGTAGAGCTGTATTTTTAGGTGTATCCGTGTATATATATTAGAAGAGAGAGAGGAAATTGGATAGAGAAAGTTTGGATTTTAATACTAAGGGCGGATTGTTAGATGATATATATATATATATATATATATATATATATATATATATATATCTTTAAAAAGGCCCTCATCCAATACCTTAAGATTTTGGATTGAAGTGAGTCTTAATATAGTATCAGAGCTTGAGTGACTACAAGGTCACAAGTTCGATCCTCACCGTCCCCCACTTTAAAGTGCAATATCCACGCTTCTAGTCCAAAGTGCTCTTGCGTGAGGGGATGTGTTAGAGAATATATAAATCATTAAAAAAACCCTCACCCAACACCTTAAGATTTTGGGTTGAAGTGGTTCTTACCACGGATAAATAATTTCAAATATTTGTTATCCTTAAATCATCTAAATTGAATTTTTTTGATTTTAAAGGTGAGAAGAGTTTTGGAGGGTTAACAAAAATCCTAAATTCTTTTCTCTTATTTTTTTAAACTAACAAATATGGAGAAGACATAAGTAAAATCTTCACCTTCCTTCACTTTCTCTCCTAAGAGTGAAATTTTTTTTATCTATTTAAGGGAGAGGTTATAGTTACAACTTTTTTTTTTACAACCTCTTACAACCATATATCATAATATTACTATTTTCTCTTTCCAACCATAATTAGTTATAAGACATTACCTAAATTTTCATATCAATTAGTATTCCCAATTATAAATTCCTTATTAAGTATAACCTTTAGCCAACGGTAGCTCCAGGAAGTGGGGCAATATAAATTTGGTTAATATTTGTTTATAATTGTGTAACACATAATAACATAATATCTTTTCAAAATCTAATAAAAGATTAGATTTTATTTGTCTAACCGTAATAATGCATGTCAAGTTTTAATTGAGTTTGCTGCCACTAACTAAAAAAATCAAGAAATTAATATTTTTTTAATATTAGAAATCTTGTGATAAGGTAATCCTACAGAATACTAAAAGAATACGAAGTAATAAAAAAATCAAGTTTTATTTGTCACTAACTTTATTTAATTTAAACTTAATCAATACTATCTTCATTAAGTGAAATTTTGATTCAATGAAGTTAAACAATTATCCTTTAAAAAGATTATTTTTAGCTTAATTATCCTTTAGAAAGTTATTTAGTTGTATAATTTTAAAACAACTCTTTTATGGTCTTTTTTTTTTTCTTTGAATAAATTCATTTTGAGTCTCTAACAAAAAATATGGTCTTTACTTTAGTCCCTTACAAAAAAAATTAGTTCTGAGGTCCCTAAGAAATTCAAAATGGGCTTATTTAGTTAAAATTGTGACCTCTCATAAATTCAAAAAAAACTCACACTAGTTCCTCAAAAGGATTAAAATGGGTCCACTTTGAATTTCATACAAACTAGGTGACTAATTTTTTTTTTGTAAGAAACTAAAAATGAGGATCGTAATTTTTATTAGGGATACAAATTTTTTTTTATCTATATCATGTCTTTATAAAACTCTTAGATTCAATTCTATGTTCTGACTAACTAGTTGAGAAGCATGACTCATCATGAGTCATGAACCATTTCGGGTTAAGGTTTTTCAAAATTCAAATCAATTTATCAGGATACAATTGTATAACTCTAAAAATCCAGTCCAACCCAATTCTGTTTTTTATGATTTTACTTACAATGATATTAATCTAGATTGATTTGAGTTAAAGGGCACAAATTGAATTGAAGGACCAAAAACCAACCTAACCCATATACAACTCTAGTTTGGGCCTTCTCGGCTTTGTTGTACAAGAAGTACATGTAGGAAATGACAAAGCAATTGTAATACCCAGATGTCCAAAAGTCCTAGTCAAGCCCTTCCTAGTTTTGGGCATGCTCATGGTTCAAGGACCTCTGTAAGTTTCAAAGCATAAAATATAACATATGACTCCCTCTCTTTCAATGAAGAGCAACTAGAGTTATTGGCTGTATTCCGAGTTCAAAGTAGTTGGAGGAGATTGTGTGAGAATACCAAGTTATTTATAAAAAAAAAAAATGCATCAACAAAGTGAATTTTCAATAGTTTTATTGTTTTGTTATTGATATGAACTCAGGGGTTTGATTTTCTCATGTTAAATAAGAATTCAATTCTCATGTTGTAGAGACAAAAAACATGTGAGACCCATGTGTTAGAAAAAATTATATGTAGAACTCATGTCAGCACGGAAATCGAAGGGTGTGTAGGAAAATTTCAATTCTCATGTTGAATGAGAATTATAAAACCCATGAACTTATCATATATGTTTTGTTTATTGGACCAAATGAGGCCCTTATAAGGGGTCACTCTCTACATCTCTAAAGTGAAACAATTGGATTGTTCTTAGAGGGAGTCTCACTTCCCAAACACATATATCTCATGCATTAAGTGAGGAAGATTATCTTACACCTAATGGGACTCATGAAAACAAAACGGTTATGACCCTATCTCTTCACTCATTATTGAAGAATCTTCTCCACCTATATATACCTTTCTACAATTGAAGAGACATCTTTTGCATATCTATGTTCATATTGTCACTACCGTCACAGAGTCGTTGTGCCAAACACTTTCCCTAATTCTCAAATAGTGACTCTCCATTCAGCATAGGTTCATACATATGCCAGTTCACTATAATGTTGATATACTACCCTATAGAAGGGGGGGGGGGGATCCATTTCTACCACACCGACACTCCACTTATATATGTAAATATATTTTATCATAATCTTGACTATTAATTTTCAATCAACCATTATAATTCTATAATTTTCTCCATACATTGCCACCTTTCACTCTTACCACTAAAATATAATTGTTATGAAGATTCTATTGACTTTTACAATGTTAGTGACTAATGACACACAAATACAGACATGACGCGGAGATGCATCTAGTCCACCAGACCAAAGATAATGACACGGCAGTTGTGGCAGTGCTCTACAAATTGGGTGATCCCGATCCTATCATCTCAAAGGTAGAGTTGAAGTTGCAATCACTTGTGTTCTAAATTCATGTGGTTCAAAGGTAGAGTAGTACTTGGAAACTTTATAGTTGGGTAGTACTAAATATGATGTTAATGGGTACAGATTGAAGACAAGTTGATTGAATTGGACAAGGAGACCTGTGCAGGTTATAAGGGTGCCCCTATTGCTCTTGGCACCTTTGATGTAAAGGAGATAAATACAAGGACCCACAAGTATTATAGATATGTTGGCTCTCTCACTACTCCTCCATGCACACAGGGTGTCACCTGGCACATCCTTAGGAAGGTAATTTATCTGAATACTCTCATATCTCGTTTTAGGATCAGGATTCTTTGACACCAGTATCAAATTTTGAAATTTGACATCAAATTTTAACTGTTGTTTTCCTCCAATTAATGATTATAATTTATTGGAAATTAATAATTAATTAATAGGTTTAATTGACGAAAATTATAACTGTTAATTGACAAAAATTTGACACCAAATTTTAATAGTTGATTTGCTCCGATCGTGAGCAATTTTTATCTCTTAACTAATATGAAAATTTCAAGAGCTTTATTATTAAATTTGTACTCGCTGATGTGTGAATAAGATTTTTCAAAGGACGCAATCATAATAAAGCTAAACTTGAGAATATCCATTTACGTAATGCACATATGGAAAATATGCATATAGGTTTGCAAGGGGAAAGTTATATTATATTTTTATTATTTTTTGGCAACACGGCTAATTCAAATGAGCATGCAGGTGAGGACACTCTCCAAAAAACAATTGGAGCTCCTAAAGGCACCACTGGGCGTAGGGTTCAAGCACAATGCAAGGCCAGTTCAGCCACTGAATGGTCGCAAAATTGAGAAGTACTGCCATCCCAGCAAGAGGCATAGAGACTCAACGAAATATCATAAATAAATTATTTGAGTATCATGTAGTTTTGCATAGGAGAGTATCTTACTCTGTTTACCCTGCTTTTAACAGGGACGTTGGGGCATTATCTAGTATAGTTATGGGATATATTTTTGGGGTTTAAGTCCCTTATGTTGTAGGACAGGATGATGATTTTCTGCGTACACAATATTACATGAGATCCACTGCTTTAATAAATAAAAAAAACAGAAAAAAAGCTCAACACATTTTTCTATGGTAAACAGCATATGGTTTTTGTTTTCATGCAATATAACAGTTGTATTTCCCTAAATTTTTAGTTCTCTTAATTACATATTAGAGATAGGATTAACTTACATCGGTATAAAAATAATAAGTCTTGTATCAAATCTTAATCGTTGATCCTATACATTTAACCGTTTATTAGATTACAGTTATCAGAATAAATCAATAGTTAAAATTTAATATAAGACTTATTATTTTTATAGCAATGAAAGTTGATATTGCCTCTACATACTATACCTACTTAAATTATAACACATAACTCAACAAGTTGTCAAGGAAATATGTATGAATGCGGTTAAACGGGTCCTTGTGTTGTAATTTAATAAGATATTACATGATCATTAAAAATTTATCCCTATTAAAAATGGGTTTTATATTTCTCATTTTACAGGAAAAATATTGTTGGTTATAGCATAGAGAAGATTTGAGAGAGAGACACAAATATAAGAAAAGATAAAATGAGCCCCACATCAAACCTTCTCTCTGCAAGAACCAATAATGTTTTTCCTAAAAAATGAGATAGATAAAACTCATTAAAGAAAGGGTTTAGTCACTGCCATTTTAAAGGACACAAGCTTATATATTTTTAGTTGTTTTAACTATGTATTCTCAAAAATGCATAGTTATAATATTAAAGTTATACTTTTTTCTTTTCACGTCAGCATACAGCTTTTGAAAAGAGAAAAAAAAAGTGCAAGCTTATGTCCTTTTAGCAGTTTTTAACTATATATTTCCGAGAATACATAGTTATAATATTTAAAGTTGTACTTTTTTCACTTTCCACGTGAGCAGACAGTTTTTTGAGAGAGAAAAAATACAACTTTAAAGGGCCGTTTGGTGGAGGAGAATTTTTCTTTACCCGAAAATTACGATTCCCAGAAATATCCTGGCAAAGTGAATTTTCTGATAATGTTACCAAAAAACTATTTGGTAGGTTAAAATATTCTCAGGAAAATTAAGCCAATTTTCCTAATGATATGTTTTGTGGATTATAAAATATTATTGGAAATTGGTCCCAAAAAAAATATTATTGGAAATGTGTACCAAATTTACAAAATTAACCTTAATCCCAAACAACACACCAATGCAAATCTCCAACACCCAACCACTTCACACTCTCGCAATCAGAGACACAACACACCATTCAACCAATATCATTGAACTCCAAGTTCCCCATTTTGTTCTTTTCTTCTTTTGAACGTCGTGTGGTAGAGGACCTATATATTCCTTCATGTAATAATCTGAACAAATTTGTGTTTGGAAGTGTTGGAATAAAAAAAAAGGATATATATATATGTATAATATAACAAGAAAATTTTAGTTTTTACCAGCGTACACAAATTTAGAAGAGAGAGAAAACAAAAAGCCAGTGGATCCCAATTAACTTTGTGTTTGCCGGAAAAATAAAAAATTTCATGTTACATGATAGATATATATCCAAAAAAAGGGCTCAAATTTTATGTGGGTTCTTCTCTGACCATGTGGTTTGCTTGCAGCTCTACCTCTCTGTGGTGGTACTTCTAGTGGTCACGGTGTTGCAATTATGGGTCTTCTGCCACTCATGCCAGGTTGGGATTTGATGTAAGCAACACAACCCAAAAGGGATTTGGTTGGCAAAAGAAGAGAGGAGAGAGGAGAGAGAGAGAAGGAGTATTTTGTTCCAAAAGTATTTGAAAAATTTCCCCTCGAAATCTAAGAATACCACCACTTGGATGGTATTCTTGGATAGTATTTTCAATCACATGTTGCACATAAATGAAAATCTCAGGAAAATATTCAGAAAAAACGTAACAAACATGGGCTAATATGATTATCACCCTCACTTTCTCAGGAATCTAAAATAAATTCCTCTACCAAACGCCCTCTAACATTATAACTATGCATTCTTACGAATACATTGTTAAAAATTATTAAAATGATATAAGTTTATGTCCTTTAAAAAGTACACTCCTTTAAAGAAATTCAACATTGGAAAATGGTTCTTTATTATTATTATTATTTTGAAGATATTCTAATCAGTTCATCACTTCATGACTAGTTCGATTCGGGATGAGTATCGAGATTAAAGCTTTAAACCCTCCCAAATGTTTCTTTGTTCTAATTATGCTATGTGTGACGCTTGTTCAAAGATTGAGATCAAAGCACCTCTTTTTTTTTTTGTAAGTTGAGATCAAAGTAATTTGTGTTTAGTCTTTTTAGATTTCATTAATATTCACTTAATTGTATCAATATCGCTGGATTACAATAGTGACCAGTGGCGGAGCCAGAGAAAAAAGTTAGGTAGTGCCAAAAGATTGAGCCAGTAGAATTAGGTGGTGCCAAATTTGTATTGTTTTTAAAAATCCAACTAATATAAAGGCTACCAAGGCACCACCTACCTTTCAAGTGGCTCCGCCACTGATAGTGACATTCGTTTGAACGTTTTTATTTATTTCTCTTTAAAGTTTATTTATATTGTATGAATACATTAAAACAAATCTCCTATGCTCCTGAAATAATTTTAATTTGAGATAAAAACTCTATAAAAAATGTGAATTTGATCTTGTTAATGATAAACCTTATAAAAAAAGAAGTGTAACACATAATTTCAAACGTAAAAGGCGTGATTTAAAAATACATTTTAATAAATCATGTCACTTGTGAAACCTTATTTTGGTACATAAATGAGAAATAAATTTTTTATTAATTTAATTCCTTAGAGATATTATCAATTTTATCTCTAAAACTTGAAGAAAAAAAAATTCGTCTCTTCATTTATTTAATTTAACAATGTTAACTTTAAATCGTAACAATACAAAATAATATAATATTTAGGTCAAATGATGTCATTTGGTTAAAAAACTATAAAGAAGTTTACTAATCTCATGCTACATAAGATAGTACTTTCATGTGGGTGACACAAATATGCGGGGTCCACAATGTAAAAAGAAGAGAAAAAATTGACACGAAACTCTATGAATATATGGCATAAGATAAATCTCTTATGCAACATGAGATATTATTTTTCAAAAATATATATTTCAAAAAAATTATTTTAATATATTATAAAATGGAACATTATGGTTTACCGAAAAAAAAA
The DNA here is from genome assembly GCF_033153095.1 of Gastrolobium bilobum. Classification (NCBI taxonomy): domain Eukaryota; kingdom Viridiplantae; phylum Streptophyta; class Magnoliopsida; order Fabales; family Fabaceae; genus Gastrolobium; species Gastrolobium bilobum. The sequence goes on along the minus strand of NW_026897280.1, from coordinate 48,904 downwards.
TGGAACATTATGTACATACACAAATCTCAAGTGATGTATCATATATGAAACTAACAAAACATTATTACTTTAGCGCTAACATAGTTTGATATGTCATATCATTATTTAATATTGAAAACGATTTCAGAATTAATAATACTAAATCTAAATATATAAATAAAAAATTAAAACTTTGAAAAGATATTCTAATTCAATTCGATTTTCATTTCTTATTAGAGATATAAATATTTTATTTTATTTTAATTTACAACATTCTAGATCTTTCTATTTTCTCCTCATGCTCTTATATACAAGAGTTCATATGTACAAACACATTTACCAATCAATGAAATCAATATTTTTCATTTTCTCTCTTTTACCTTCTAATATATTAGAGATATAAATATTTTATTTTATTTTAATTTGCAACATTCTAGATCTTTCTATTTTCTCCTCCTGCTCTTATATATAAGAGCTCATATGTACAAATGAATTTACCAATCAATGAAATCAATATTTTCTATTTTCTCTCTTTTACCTTTTAATATTTCTCTTTACTTTCTTTTTTCAGTTTCATCCCTACCAATCACATCCAATTAAATACCCTTAAATAAAGTATGAGGCAAAAGTGCAAAACCTTAGGGGCTGTTTGGTACGTATTAGAAGGTAAAAGAGAGTAAAGAGAAAATATTGATTTCATTGATTGTGGTGAATTAATTTGTACAATGAGTGAGCTCTTATATAGAAGAGCATAACAGAGAAAGATCTAGAATATCATTAAAATACTAAACTACCCTTATACTTAATATCTAATACTCCCCCTCAAGATGGAGAGTGAACAAAGAGAACTTTCATCTTGAACAAGAAAAATCAAGAAAATATAATAACCAAATAAAATGAGCATCAGCCAGTAAAGAAACAGTGCTGGAATGGACATAAGCTATAATGTGCTGGGATGGACATCAGCAAAGGAAGGAAGGGCTGGGATGGACATCAGCAACCTAATATGAACTGCCGAGATGGACATCGGCAAAATTAACTGTTCTGAAATGAAATTCAGCAACATGATCAATGCTCCCCCTGAATAAGAAGCCAAAATAAAGCCAAAACAATGGCAGAAATAAACCAAATACAAGTCAAATCAGACTGGAATAACACCACAAATATATGTGAGAATAAAATCTAAGTGGCTAAATACAAGCCAGAAACGGTACATCAGAAAAATAAAAAAATCAAAATAAGAAAATAAAAAATTATAATGATGCATTGCAGTTAAATCCATGAGCTCCAAGGATCTTCATGGTCCTGCAAAATGAGAAGTGAAAGAGAACGAAGATAGATCTGAAAATAAGAATATATCAGAGACCCATATTGCAAAGGTGGACGATAACTAAGAAGAAAAAAAAAATGGCAAGACAAAAAAAACGCAGATCAGAAAAGAAAAGGCCGGAGAAGAAAAACACAGATCTGAAACGTGAACGATCTGGAACAACGGTCAGAGAGTTGGATGATGTGGCCAGAGAATGAGACACGGTCGAAGATGATTACCGGAACAGAAGAAGACGCAGTCGAAAAAGAGAAGGACATGGCCGGAAGAAGACATAAACGCAGATCTAAAAACTGGGTGTGACCGACCGGAGATTCAACGGTGACCGACCGGAAATAAAGGGGAATATCTTAACTGTAGCACAATGGTCCAATGGAAGTAATAATAAAAGACGATTTATCGCACGACGGTCCTTTAGATTTGGGTCGTTGGAATGTTTGTGGGGTTGGATGAGAATATACCAATGGAAGGAATAATAAAAGACTAGCTTAACTGTAGCAGCAATTAAGTAAGAAAAAGAAAAAAAAAGGAATCGGAAAATTCAAAAGAGTGAACCAGAAGAAGGAAGGAAGGGGAAAAGGTTCAGATGCAAAGGAGATCTGGAAGAAAAAGAGAGAAAAAATACAGAAGCAAAGGAAGCACAGATCTAGAAAAATAAAAGACTCAGAAAGAACGATGAAGAGAAAACTAAAAAAAAAATATGATGGTAGCGGAAGCTCCATTCATGGAGGATAAAAATGCTCTGATACCATATTAGAAGGTAAAAGAGAGTAAAGAGAAAATATTGATTTCATTGATTGTGGTGAATTAATTTGTACAATGAGTGAACTCTTATATAGAAGAGCATAACAGAGAAAGATCTAGAATATCATTAAAATACTAAACTACCCTTATACTTAATATCTAATAGTACGAAACAAAAATTTTTTTGCCCTGGAAAGAGTGGTATGGAAAATAAGTTTGTGATGTTTGGTAGGAGAAGATCTAAATTGATTACTGGAAAAAATGTCTCCCGTTTAAATATTTTAAACATGAAAACGTTATGATGTTTTGCCACTCAGAACATGGAATAAAAATCTGACCACGCGGGGGGAAAGTAAATAAAGTTTTGTCAGACAAAAACACCCTTATCAAGTTTGAATATGCAGCTTGTAGCGTCCACAGTATGTTCTCAGCAAACCGGCAAGTGTTTATGGGTACTTTGGTAATTTTGGATAAGATTTCCATCATTTTTTTTTCAATCAACCAAACATACTTAGTAAAAATTAGCACAGGTTTCCAGGAAAAATTTGGCCTATTAAATATTTTTTCATAACTTACCCGGTAAAAAAAACTTCCAATCATTTTACAGGTAAAAAATTGTTTCCACTAAAAAAAAATTTCTCCTGTATCAAACACCCCATTAGCCATTAGTTCCTGTTTTAGTTGCCTTAACTGCAACTTGGTCAACCAATGAAACGCGATTTCAAAAAAAGTATATAATAATTTTAAATGGAACTTTTGAAAGATTAAATTCTTAAACTAACTAAATCAATAAAATTAAAATTTGTTCGGGGTGAACACTCATACCTAGACCTAGGGTGATAATAAGTAGATATGAGTAGGGTGATTGTTTTAAATAGTGGTGGCAAAGCGGGCGGCCAGGCCCGGCCCGTCCTGCCCCTCAACCATCAACTCGCTAAAAAATGAGCCAGTCCGTCCTGCTTCACTTTTGAAATTGGACTGAAAAACTCTGTCTGTCTCGCCCTATTTGGTGGGTTGGGCGGATTGGCCCGTAGCCCAAGCTTATTTTACACTGACCCGCCTCAGCCCTCATATGCCCGCCATCAACCCATCAAAAAATAAGTCTGCCCCGCTCTATTTTTGTGATGGGTTAAAAAATTTAATCCATGCCACCCCGTTTAGCTGATGGGACCGGTTGGCTCACCGAGCTAAACCCGTTTTGTCGGCTCAATTTTAAGCCTCATGCTATAATCCTTTGACGGTAATGAGTTTAAGTTGTGTATATGAAGTAAGGGATTTGATTTTCTCATGTTGAATGAGAATTCAATTCTTATGTTGTAGAGATAAAAAGCATGTGAGACCCATGTGTTAGAAAAAATTATATGTAAAATCCATGTCAGTACGAAAATCGAAGAATGTATAGAAAAATTTGAATTCTCATGTTGAATAAGAATTATAAAACCATGAAGTAACGGGTACAGTGAGGGTGAATGTGGTAGAATGCATTGTGCATCGAGAGTCCTCCCAATGGGTACTGTAGACATAGCAAAGGGGGAAGCCCCCAATTGGCGGGAGCCCAAATATGAAATCGGAATATATACCCAGAACAAAATGTAATGGTTGAAATTAGATAAATGATTCATAAATGACAGATACGAATTATATGTAGCTATTTTATATCTGCATGAGATTTTTTCAATTAAATATATTCCATTACATATTAAATTATTTAAAAAAATAAATTAATAAATCAAGAGCGAAAAAATCATAAAGTGCTCTTCTTGTAATTGTTTTTCAATAACTCTATAGATGATTTGATGCATTTAGAATTAGTTTAAAATGTGTATGCGTATACATTATTTTGAAATTTAGGTGTATCTTTATTTTTATTTTAATTATTTTCTTAATTTAGATGTATTTAATGTTGATTGATTTGTAATTAGTTATACTTAATTTTTTATTTTTAAAAATTTATAATTTTGAATTAATTTATAATCAATCTATAAAAAAGTGCTTGAAACCCTTATCGTAAGAGTTAAATATTTTGTTATTTTGATAATAAAAATTAAGAATCGAGTGAATTTTTTTTTATTAATCCTAATTTTATTTTTAACCACATTTTTTATGTGCTTTAGGCTTCATGATTCATATTGCAAAAATGACATAGCTAGAGATAAGATTTAAAAGATTTTCGGGATCTAAAAATTTATCTTTAACCGTTATCTTTGACATAATGGCACTGTCCTCAATATGCTAATGGTAAGCTGCCCAACCCCATGGTAAACCTTACTATAAGTCATGGGTTTTATAATTCTCATTTAATATGAGAATTACAATTTTTCTACACATCTTTCGATTTTCGTGTTGACATAGGTCTTACATATAATTATTTCTAACACATGGGTCCCACATACTTTTTATCTCTACAACATAAGATTTAATTCTCCTTCAATATGAAAATTATAAAACCCATAAATCATTATGCTATCAACGTTAACATAATCAACACACAAAGACTTAGGTGCTGTGGCTGCGATGTATCTTTAATCTCTTTTTAACATGGTCATCTAAAAAATCTTAATCATTTATTAATAAATAAAAGTTAAGAATTAAAATATTTTTAATTTTAATAATTTTGATTATTAAAATTGTGATTGTTAATTTATAAATGAATGATTAAGAATTTTCATAGGATCAATTTCTATGTGATGTCACAAGGTTGGTGGTCCAACTTCTTAATGCAACTTTTCCATGTCGCATGATTTAAATATATGAATAGAACATGATGGAACTTTGGCCCCTTTGACTTCAAACCCCAATTATATAATAAGTGACGTGAAGAATCTTAAATTCCCCTAATACGATTCTCACAATGCATAAAAATTCAATTAAACGTTATATGCATGAATATATACTTCTTATGGATAGCTTTGAAATGTTGTGGTCCAAGACTTGTATGGCAACACCTCTTGATTTCAATTCTCTACTAATTATATATTTGAAACGGGGAGATTAAGGAACCATATGAACAGCTTTCTTTAGTAGCAGTAAAGATAATAAAATGTTTCCACACCGAAATAGATTATACATTTCTGTTCATTTTAGAAAAGTAAAATCTTCGGGTAACTTTTTTTCCTTAAAAAAAAAAGTGGAACATATTTCAAATAGTGATTATCTCTAAACGTAGTAGGGGTGTCAATATGGGTTGACACGACACGAATTTGACACGACACGAATTCGACACGACACGAATACATCAACACGAACACGACACGAATTTTCATTCGTGTCAAAATCTTCAACACTGACACGACACGAATTTTTTGCGGGTTGACACGACACGACACGAATAACACGCAAAATAGGGGACAAAACGGTAATTGACAAAAAAAATTTAAAAAATAGATCGAAAATAAAGAAAAAATTATAAAATAATAATAAAAAATAAAAAAATAATAATTAAAAATAATACGGGTCGACACGAACACGAATTCATAAACACGAACACGACACGAATTTTTTGCGTGTCATTTTTTCCAACTCGAACACGACACGAATTTTTTTACGGGTCAACCCAAACACGAATTTTCGTGTCGTGTCGCGGGTCGACCCGCGTGTCAAAACCCATATTGACACCCCTAGTCTTCTGCTTTTCTTTTCTTTTTACCTCCAGTTGGTTTTACAATATTTATAAGGGTTTTATTAGTGTTATGTTATATGATTTAAGTGTTGTTTTCAATACACACAAAAAAATGAAGAGAGAAAGTGGAATGATGAAAGAAAAAGAAAAACATGTGGACTCCACCTCTTTAATATGTGTGTAGGAAAGTGATGTTATATGATAAACATAAAACCCTATTTATAATTAATAAATATTCCCAATATATATAACAAATATTTTAAACTTACGTAAAATTCAAAAAAAAAAACTTGAACAAAATATTTAAAATTATATAAATATGTTTATAATTAATTTAAAATAATTTTAATTTTAAAAAGATAATTAAGAATAATATATATTTGTTTTTAAGGGAGAATAGATTAAAACAATAAGTCATCTTAATATAGTGTATTTTACTTTAATATTTAGGATTGGAGCGAGTCGAGTGACTGAGATTTGAGGAAAAAAAGCGTACATTTTAACATAACAAACTAAAAAATTAATTTAAGAATACAAACAATGAAATTTGAGGGGCGAAAAACAAAAATCTTGATATAAAAAAATTGAAGGTAAATACTTATTTTTGAGTTTATAAAAAAATTAAAAACAATAAATCTAAGAAAAAAGAAGAAGATTGTCTTATTTTAAAAGAAAATTTTTTATTTTATGATATATGAAAAGACGACGCTTTTTTAACCCTAGACTCTGAACCTATTCCCTCCATCCTCCAAATAATGGAAAATTTTTCAGTACATCGAATGAACCCAAATAGGTACATCATTTTTTTTTAAAAAGGAAAATTTTCTTCTTATTTAAACTCTCACTTTTATCTTTATTTCAATCTAAATCCTTTTTTTTTTTTGGATCGCTATATGGTGCAGGGTAGCACCAAAGTTTCACTCCAATTAAAGAGAGAATAAAAAACACATTCAGAATAATGACATTTCATTAATAATTCAATACATTGGAAACTAGACTTGACTTTCAAAATGATCTAAAGTGTGCTTGAACTTTGAATCATTCATTTTCTTCGTGTGTTAATTAAGGTCCTCAATCAGTATAAAATTATTATTATTATTTTTAGCCACTATGAAACTAATTCTGAGTCGGACTTAGTCATATTTAAAACTTATCGTTCTCTTCAAAAATAATATTTGGTGGAAATTGAACACAAATTTTCTCCTCACTTATTCAGTTGTCAACTGAGTTACATCCATTGGGTATAAATTATAGGATAGGATAGGATATTCTATCTATCTTTTTTATGTTTACCTTACTTATTTATCTTTAACACTGTTAGATCAGAATCTCAATTAACTTTCATCGTTTCTCTCTCCTTTCAAGATTCTGATTCAATGTTTATTCGAGATGAATAGGTAGAGTAGTCATAAAAAAATAAATAGAATAATCTATCTCATAAAGGATAAATTATTCTACTTATCTTTTTTATGCCTACCTAGTCTATTATTTTTTAATACTATTAGATTATTATCTCAATTAATTTTTATCATCTCAACTAATATCTAATAGCTATATTGCACTGACACCGATATAGGACACAGAATACGACACTACACGACACTCCAACACGTTAATTCTAAAAAATATTAAATTTTGACACGTTAGAACACGTTTTAATATTATGTAATATTTTTAATTTATGTAGTATATATTAATTTAGTATTCAATAATTTAACAAAAAGAGAGAGCTAAATTTTTAATACCCATCAATTTTGTAAAGAAACATAATATATCCCAAATGTTTATATTAAACTCAATAAAATCATAATCATAATCTAACGAATCTTATAGTTGGAACTCAAAATGCAACGTAACGTGACCTTTGAACATTTTTTGAGTCTTTGCAACGAATATTGGAGTGTCTGGAAGTGTCAGAATGTCAGACACGTGTCGAAAAATGTCGGACATGACACATCAAGATTTTTGAAGTGTCGGTGCTTCATAGTTTAATAGTGTTGGAAATTGATAGAAAAATTAAACATGAATGCTAAGTATCCCCACTTTTAAAGGTTTTATAAGAGTTATATTGTAGGAAAAATGATTGTATAATGTTATAGAGATTTGTTTTGTGTGCCATAATTTTTTATTTTTTTTTCAAAAAATGTGAACTCCATAAAATATTGTGTGTGTAGGAAAATTTGTTGTATCATTTTAATTATTGAAACTTGAAAGTGTGATAGAAAATATGCAGCTGCTCACTTCAAAAAGGCACATATGTACATCCACATAACGCTGTCGTTACGCAAAAACAGACGGGGACAAAAAAAAGAGGCAGCAAATTCAAACACGCTTCAAAAGAAAACTACATTTACCTACCTATAGTAGTAAAGTAGAGTAGTGAGGAACAGTTACAGACCGTTATTCAACGTGCCACGTCATCCTTTAACAACTATTTAAAAAGTTGGGCCCCACTAATAGCCATCGCCGAATTTGCACGGCATGAAAACGAATGCCTAACGGGACAGTTGGATTTCCGAGTCACCTAATCCCCACGGTTCGGACCGTCTCCCGGAGGCGAACCGGTTCATAGAACCCAAACCGAGCGGTTCACTTTGGACCGATTCTTCGAACGACGCGTCTTTTCGGCTCGCCGTATTGCTACCCCGCGCTTTCCTGCTGCAGCTTCTCTTCTTTGATGATGAATCCCGCGGCGGAAGATCGGGCTTCTGAACCGGTTTTCCTTTTCGGCCGGACCGGAAAATAGCGCGAACTCTTTCAAACAAACCGGTTTTCTTTCTTTGGCTACGCGACGATTTTTGCCTGATGACGGCGGGGACGGCTGCAACGGCTGTGGCGGAGGAGCAGGAAATGGACCTCTGACGAGTTCTCAACCTGCGATTCCGGTCACGCTTAGATCTCACTCTCCCCATGCACGAAACCTTCGGGGACGAAGGTTCTATCACGGCTGTTTCCGGTTTTCCTCCGACCGACGTGCTCCGCTTGGGAAACAACCTTGCGTTTCCCGGCCTGTGGTTGCGGCGGTTCTTTGCGTCGGCGAAGGAAGTTTTATGAGGCATTGGCAAGCCAATGATCGCGGCTTTGGATTTCAAGTTCTTGGAGAATCGCTGAGAGTTGGAATTGGAGCTAGGATTCAAGTTCGTGGAAATTGAGTTTCCTTTGGTAGATTCACTTCTCTCGTAGACGGCGTTCCGGTCCCACCAATCGAACTCCGCGTCCCCGGAGAGCCAGAACGACTCCGGCGGCGAGTCCATGGGATCATCGCCGTACGCGAGGGTCTCGCAGGTGATTTTCCGGTCGGCGGCACCGCCCGCACAGGCTGAAACCAGCGTTTCCAAATCAACCTGTGGCATCGCAATTGATGAACCCTAAATTAGAACGAAGAGAGAGAGAGAGTTTGGAGGGTTTAAACTATAAAGATTGTTGAGTGGTGGTGCTCTGGCGGTGGTTTTTGTGCTGTATTTATATGAATGAATGAACATTCCCAGTTATCGTTTTTCTTCTAGAAAGAGAGAGAGAGAGAGAGAGGGGTCAAAAGAATACGAAAGGAAAGTCGAAGCAAAATGCATATAGTAATAATATAGGATTTAGTGTTTGTTATTTTAAATGATATAAGTTATGTTATTTTAGGGAAGAGATAGACACAGAAAATAAAAATCATGAGAGAGAAAGCGGATGATTTATTTTAATTTAAAATTTAAAATTTAAATAAAAAAACTATTCTGTATTTATCTCTCTTAAAATAACATAACTTTACGTCGTTTAAAATAAGAGACACTTTTCTCAATAATATAACATAAAATAGGTCAGGTCGTTGGTTGGTTTGTATTTTGTTAAATGTAAAACCACTTGGTTCGAAAAGTTGTTACTTCCTAGTTTCTAACGGCTTTTTGACCCTTATAACCCTTTACTAATAAATAATTACTAAATTGATCTTCATTATAAATTATTTCAAAAATTTAACCCCCCTAAAAAACATAACACCAATCTGTCTCTGTTTGACCGTTGACTACTACGCCTACCCGGGTACACCCTTCCCTACCTGGGTATTTTTTGAAATTTTTTGTATACCCGGGTAAGGAAGAGTGTACCCGGGTATTATTTTTGATTGCTTGAATTATTTACCCGGGTAGGGATGAGTGTACCCGGGTAAATATTCTTTATTTTAGTGATTAGTGATTCATTACTTAATTACTTGCCACGCGTTCTCTGTTTCTCGTTCTTTATGGTTTCCATGAACAGCGTTAGTGTTCATTTCTTTACTTTTTTTTTTACTAAGCATCTACCTAATTAACTTATCTAAAAATGCTTTCGAGGAACCGCAAGCATTGGCACAATACGTGTTTGAATTATTGTGGGTTAATAAGAAGAAGATTTACCCGGGTACACTCATTCTTACCCGGGTAAATAATTCAAAAAATCAAGAACAATACCCGGGTACACCCCTCCCTACCCGGGTATACAAAAATTTTCAAAAAATACTCGGGTAGGGAGGGGTGTACCCGGGTAGGCTTGATGGTCAACGGTCAAACATGGGCAGATTAGTGTTTTGTTTTTTGAAGAGGTTAAATTTTTGAAATAATTTATAATGAAGGTCAATTTGGTAATTAATTATTAGTAAAGGGTTATAAGGGTCAAAAAACCAGTTTCTAACTTGTATCTAAAAACCAATTTTTAGATATAAATATGGGCTTTACTAATCTACTGTTGCATAAGGGAGATTATCTCCTATCACTCTCACAATCATATAATGGGACCCACGTAATTATAAAATAAACAAATACAAATAAAAAACTTAAAAGGCCAATGTCTCTGTAGAAAAATCAACTACTCTCCTGCGGATGGAGAGTAGTTTTTCCCTATAAATATATAAAAAAAAAAATTGTACTGTCTTCTACTTGACATGACATGGCTTACCCTACGGTTTGACTCTTGTTAAGTTGGTTCAGTGTTGTTGGGCAGAGTTATCCATTCGAAGAAGTTACACATAAATTAAACGAGAAGGTTAAAATGGTAAATATAATCATGGGTATATGACATAGTCACATATGTGAGCTCTACTCTATTCACAAGGTTAATGACGTACCATGCGGGACGAAGAAGCTTACTAAGAGTCTGTTTGGATGACCTTTTTTTTCTTCAAAAGCTATTTTTTTTTTTTTTTAAAAAGCACTTCTCGAAAAAAGTCTGTTTGGATGCCTACTTTTAAGAAAAGCAGAAGTCATAAAAAAAGCTAAAAATCTACTTTTTTCGGAAGCTAAAAATTTTAGCTTTTAAGAAAAGCAGAAGTCAAAAGTCAAATATTTTTTTCAAAAAAAAAAAAATATTTTAAAAAAATCTAAATAACTGTAACTTTTATAAAAAATACTTTTAAAATAAAGAAGTGATAAAAAAGACTTTTTTCAAAAGTCGATACAAACGACCTCTAACTAGTGTTGTCACTTATAGTGTTGTCACTTATTTGCAATTGGAATAAAGATCCTATATCTTTGTGGATGTCTACACTTACTGGAACTCCATATATAGTGCCACCATGCCAAGATAGTGAGATAGTTTATCATTTTAGAAATTTGAGAATGCATGGTCGGTTAAGAGTAATATTTTTATTTTTGTAAATGATATATATATTGTCAAACTAAGTTTAAATTAAGATAGATCGACTAAAAGAAACCGAACTTAAACATTAAAGGTTAACAAAAAAAATTTACCGAATAAAAAAGGTTAACAAAATTGTAACCATTATGTGTTTATTTGAGCTTGGCTCGTTAGCTCATAAAGTCATTATAAAAGTGTTTAACACAATACAGCTATTACAAAACTATTGAATATTACTATCCATTGCTATTGCAAAGAAGTTACATACTGAGATCAGCAATTTTTTGACACACTCATTATTTATTATTTTTATTTTAATAATAAGAGAATGAGGTGGAAATTAGAAATATTGTTTACGGTAGTGAATAAAAATGATCATGCACACTAATTTACAAAGTGAAAAAAAATTAATATCAAATTATTATTATTATTAGGAAAAAATATTATCATTTTAAATGACACAATTTTGTGTCATTTTAAATGAAACGACCGTATTTTATGAATGAGAGAGAAAGATAGTATATTGTAAAGGAGATAAAAGATAAAAGCTATGTAGCACCGATACGACACGCGACACGTGACACGACACGACACGACACTCCGACACGTCAATCTTAAAAAATTATGGATTTCGACACGTTGGGACACGTTTTAATATTAAATAATATTTTTAATTTATATAGTGTATATTTCATTTAATATTTAATAATTTAATAAAAAATGAAACTAAATTAATAATACCCATCAACACGTTATAAAGATGGAAACTTTAATAAAAAAAATAAGAACTGGGATGAGAGAGAGATATAATATCAGATAGAGAGATCAAATCATATTAGAGAGAGATACAACAAGAGCGTGATGAGAATTGACAACAATGATGCTGAGATGATCTCTTATCTACTTAAGGGGAAAAAAGACAAAAAGATAAAATTGATATGATCAGGTGGAAGCTTTATTAATATATTTTAACTTTTTAGAAAAAATAAATTTTTTAAAAAAAAATTAAAAAAAAATTAAAAAAAATTACGAAAATGCCATTTGACCGTGTCGGACACGGTCAAATTCGCGTGTCGGAATAGTCAACGTGTCGGAAAAAGTCAACCGCGTGTCCGACACCGTGTAGGAGCGTGTCGCCGTGTCGGACCCGACTCTTCCTGTTTTTACAAGTGTCCGTACTTCCTTGGATAAAAGAACCACCAAAATATAATCGTTTAAATACAAATTATGTCGTTTAAAATGAAAAATATTTTATTATTATTATTATTATTATTATTATTATCACCGCATTTTATTGATAATATGATAGGGTACTTCCTTATTCATGCACCCCAGTATTATTCGGCAAAATTACGCGTTACGTCTGCTGATGATTGATGAAGAGGTTATAAATGTGATGGACTACTAGTGTTTGTGTTAAGTACTTTAATCTGTATAATTTTCCGATATATAGTATGATATACCCGTTGGCTTGTTATGATCTCAGATCCCTACTTGATGACATGGGCTATAGCTTCATTATTAGAGGCTGGGATGTATAATCTCGCAACAAAGAACTATCGTTATGATCCTATATGGTTAGAGTCAAAATCAATCGTATTACCTAAAGATAAAATTCTGTTTACTTTCCAACTTTCGGAAATTAGGTGTGACTTAAGAATAGAAGGATGTTTGACAATTGTGTATGAGTAATACAAGTCAAGTTATACCAAATCAGTATTCAAAATGCCCAACTTTATGCAAGAACATAGTTTGACAATTATGTTAGAACAAAGTTTGACAATTATGATATGAAGATGAAAATGTTTCCGGGTTTAATTAAGTTATCAAGATAAATGATGTGGTGAACAAAGGCCAATCTTAGGTGAATATTCTCATTCAAGATACCTTTATATGTTGGGACACGGTCTCTCAAATAGTCACACGGAAGTAGGCTTACCGGTCGGCACAACTAGCGAGCTGATTGGGACACTATATATAGTCTTACGAGTCAGTCACCTTTAGAAAACAACAAGTAGACCATAAACTCAGAAAGACAGGGAAAAGCAAAAAAATGAGAAATGGAGAAGAAGACACAATAGGTTTTAACATGAAAAACCTCCTCTAAGGCAGATGAGAAAAAATCATGGGACACTAGTTCAGAAAACTTCCATTATGAAATAGAAAGATTACAAGAGATTCAAACTTCCCTAATCTCACTAAAGGTACACTTAAACCTCACAAACAATAGTGGTACACTCAATCTTCACCAACAATAATGGTTACAAGTTCTTCTTTAAAGAAGTGTCTCTCTCTCAAACTTCTCTTCAGAGGAATCTCACACTCACAGTGCTTAACAAGCTCTCGAAATGACTCTCGTCAACTATTATAGAGAGTTTCTTATGATTAAATAGGTAAGGAGAAACCCTACAACTTCTAGAACCTTTACCAATGATGAGATGTGCAATATTTATTGAGGTGACTGTCAAACATTGAGCCATGCACCTATAAATGCGATGCATGCCAAGCCTCCAAGCATTAAATGAAGGAACACACTCCAATAAATCTCCTCCTTCTGACTTTAATGCTAGGGTCAGTTTCGGTCAGGCTCAGCAGCCTCGGCACCATAAAAGCAGTCTTCACATTTCCTTGCACCGATTGGCTTTGTCATCATGTACCTACCCATTCCGATCAATACGTACCTTTGCAAGTTCAAGTTGTTTGTCTTCTATCACCGTCCTGATCCAGTGATACCTCACATCAATATGTTTCATACGGGAGTGATAGAAAGAATTCTTCGCTAAGTGGATTGCACTTTGATTATCACACTTCAGCTCCTATTTGTCTTGTTCATGGTCAAGTTAAAGGAGGAACTTCTTCATCAACATCATCTCCTTTCAAGCTTTGGTCGCTGCTATGTACTCAGCCTCAGTCGTTGAAAGTGAAACACATTTCTACAGCTTTGATTGCCAGGAGAAAGCTCCTCATGCAAAAGTTATCAAGTATCTTGCACTTGACTTCTTAGAGGTCGGTATCTCCCCCTAAATCAACATTTGTAAGCTCGGCTTTACCATCTCCAAAGAGGAGGCATAAGTCGTTTGTTCCTCTAAGATATTTAAAAATTCACTTGATAGTTTCCCAGTGTTCCCGACCGAGATTAGACAGGTAGACAGGTACTAGCTCATAATTCCAACAACATATGCTAGGTCGGGTCTAGTGCAAACCAGTGCATACATCAAGCTTCCGATTAAAGATTGGTATGGGATCTTCATCATCTCTTCTTTCTCCTCATTAGTTTTTGGACACTAGTACTTCTGGCTTAGCTTTATATTTTCATCTAGAAGGGTGCTCATAGTCTTGGCTTGGTCCATGCTGAATCTCTGCAAGATCTTCGTAAAATATTTTTCTTGGGACAACCACAATAGTTTTCTCGATCGATCTTTGATAATCTTGATTCCAAGAATTTGCTTTGTAGGGCCAAGGTCCTTCATTTAGAAGGATAAGTTCAACGCCTTCTTCAGGGCTACAATCGTTGACTTGTCTTGCCTTACAATCAACATATCATCAACATATAAAGTAAGATTAGAAAATCTTTGGCCTTATACCTCTTTTCAAATTTGTAGTGGTCGGCCTCCGTCTTTATGAACTTATGCTCCGTCATGAAGGATTCAAACTTCTTATACCATTTCTGAGGTGCTTGCTTCAAGTCATATAGGCTCTTCTTAAATCGGCAGACTAAATATTCTTTTCCTGAAGCCTATAACTCTTCATGTTGCTCCATGTACATCTCCTCTTCTTGGTCGTCACGAAGGAATGCAGTCCTTATGTCCATTTGTTCAACCTTCAAGCCCATTGATGCGACCATAGCAAGTACTAATCGAAATAAAGTCATCTTCACATCAAGAGAAAATATTTTGTCAAAGTCTACTCCTTTCTTCTAATTCCAACCTTTCACTATAATCTTGGCTTTGTTTCTTGGCTTCTGAACTGTCGCCTTATGCTTGATTTTGAATATCCATTTGTTGTTCAGAACTTGTCTTCCTTTAGGCCGATCGGTAAACTCATAAGTTTGTTTTTCATACATAGACTTCACCTCGTCTTGTATAGCCTTTTCCCATTCATTTCAGTCGATACTTGTCATGGATTCTCGGTAGCTCTGTGGTTCTCCTTCTCTGCAATCATAATATTCATCAAGGTGGATACCTAGTGAATGGTTGCCTTACTCTAGTTGAGTGCCTTGTTACCAATTGGTCAGTTTGATAGTCCTATATTTCATTTTCTTCTGGGTGATCAGCATCACCATGTACTTCATTTCCTTCATTGTCGGTCGACACTTCTTGCCTATTTTCTCAACATTTTCTTCCCTTATTTTTGCCCTGACATGAGGGATTGATTCTTTGCCTTTGCTGGTCACATGAACTTTGGGCTTCAAGATGTCTTTGGTGGTCTCATCTTCATGAAAGATCGCATCTCGGCTTCTCATAATCTTTCGGTTGGCAGAATCCTAAAGTCTGTAGCCAAACTCACATCTCGGTGAATCAAGGTATATACATTCTTTTGTTTTAGCATCAAGCTTCGCCCTTTCATCCTTAGGGATATGTACAAACGCCCGACAACCAAACACTCTCAAGTGATCATAGGTTGCTTCTCCCTCGTTATCCGATCAGACTACTTTTAGCTTCTTGTCAATCTCCATTTCTACCATAACATGAAATTCCTTAAAGGCTTGGAGAACCTAGTCTTTGGATTTCAACAAGTATACCCATAATTCGTGGATATGATCATTAATAAAAGAAACAAAATATTGAGCCCCACTGATTGAACTCTCCCCCATGAAGCAGACGTTGGTGTAGACAAGGTCTAGATTATACTTGTCTCGTCTAGGTTAGTCCGGTCGGACAAAGGACACTATATGTTGCTTTCTAGCATTGCAATATGAATAGATTTCCAGTATTCGCCCAGTCATCTGTTCTTGCCGCCCGGGCAACAAACCTTTCTTGTTCAGAATCTGAAGGCCCTTTTTACTCATGTGTCCTAGTCTATTGTGCCACAGTTCCACACTAGCTTTATCCGCTCGGATATCAGTGACTTCTCCACCATTAATCTTTCCTTGCATCACATACAATGAGCCTTCTTTCTTTCCTCGAGCAACCACCAAGTTACCTTTGTCTATTTTTCATCTTCCACTGCCAAAGTAATTTACTAATCTGGCACCGTCAAGCTTTTTGGGTTGAGATTAGGTTCAATTGCACTAGCACATGCCTTACTTCTTTTAGTATAAGTTTACAACTAACCTCAGTGGTAAGGGTAACTTCACCAACACCAATAATCTTACTCGTGACTTGATTACCCATCTTCACAACTCCAAAGTCATCGCTTCTGTAAGAAGACAATAAGTTCTTTTATGGGGTGATGTGGAAGGAGGTACTTGAATCCACATTCCAGGCACAACCATCATATGCAACATTCAAAAAATTATCCTTACCTAGGAGGGAGACTCTAGTGTCAGAATTTGCACCCACCGAAATGGTGCTCTTACCCTCTTTCTTCATGGGCACAATCTGGTCGGGTTTGACATTGTTTCTTTGCAAGTCTCTTCAGAGTCCGATAGTTTGGCTTTTTATGGCTGGGCTTTCCACAGTAGAAGCAGGTCAGCTTATACTTAGGCCTCGACCGACCTCTGGACTTGTCACGACCATCATGACCGCGACTTTTACTTCTTCTTCACCGGTCATTCCTTCATTTTCTCTGCAATATTTACATCAGACGTGCTGGATACACCTCGTTCTCTTCTCATGGACTCCTAATTCAGGAGGCTGTAAGTCATAGAATCCATAGTCAGTTTTTCTTCTAGAGCTGAGTTGCTCAAATTCACTTCTAAAATATCTCAGCTTTCTGGCAGCAAATTGAGGAGTAACAAAGCTTGAAACTCATCATCAACTTTTATCTCAATTTTGATAATTGATTCACAACACCTTTGAACATGTTTAAATGCTCAATCATACTCATGTCGCCTTTCTATTCAAACTTCACAAGTTGGTGAACCAATGTGCTTTGATACTAGGAGTCTTCTTCTGGATCAAGGATTCCAATTTCATCCATAACTCGTGGGCATTGGTAAACTCATAAACGTGCTTAGAGATAATTTTGTCAATATATTTCCTGATCATGGTCACGACCTTCCTATTCAGGATCTCCCATTCTCTTTCATTCTTTCCTTCAAGTCTCATGGCATTAAGAATGGGTTCATAGTGATCTTTACATAAGAGAAGATCGTCCATAATCGATCTATAGTAAGTGAAATTATTCACTGTTAACTTGAAAATGTCTCCATCATGGGAAATATTGTCGCTGGTCTCCATCTCGTCTCCTTCAGAACCCTTTATGATCGACCTCTCACACCACTGTTGAAACACGACCCCTCAAATAGTAACACGAAAGTAGGCTTATAGGACAATCAACACTATAGTATTATTGGTTAGGCAGCACAATAAACCCCCTTTGGGGATTAATATATCTGCTTTTAAGGCAGAAAAGAAACTTAGCAGTAAGGAAAAAAGGACAACATTTTTTCTTTCTCTTTCCCCCCCCTTTGGTTTCTGATTGTCTTTTGCCTCTAATTTCCCCCCTCTTTAGTTGCAAACCAGCCACTGTGTTGGAGTTTTGTTGCTAAATTGCACACCGCCGTCAAGTCACGCCAGTAACCTTCCACCGATCATTAGCAAGGGACACGAGATGGTGTTTTTTTAACAGGTATCCTTAGTATTGAAAAATCACAAGATTTTTGAAGGGAGAGAAAAAATATACTTTTCAAATTATTTTGTACTGATATCAGTATTTTAACAATTTTATGACTTTCCTTCCTTATAGTGTCTAACATTCTATTTCCCTTTTGCATGTATCCGGAATGTTTTTCTTCCGAAAATCTTTGTTTTTTAAAAATTTGTTTTTATTCAGCTTTGAAATTCGAGAAAAATTATTACTTCACTGACTTTGAGCTTTCACAGCTAAACAAGGTTGTGATCGACAATGCCATTTGCTTCACAATGACTATAGTCAAGGTAAACCCACATGAAAATCCTTCTTCCCCCCCCCCCCCACAGATTGTTGGATTTCATGCAAAATCAGGAAAAAAATACTAATGTCTCTATGTGATGAAATTTCCAGGTTGAAAATCTATTTATTTGTTTCTCCCTTTCATGTCAACTGTTTACATGTGCTACTTTTTTAAGAAATAAATGACAATTATTGGCAAAAATAAGTGTTTCTCTTGTTTGATTAGTGGTTGTGTTGGTTACTTTTCAGGGGTTGTTGTTCAAACTTTTCATATCTCTATGATGGATCACTCTATAATAACTATTAAAGACATTGATATGAATGGAAGTTTAGTATGTTTTGACGATGTTGTTGATTTAGAGAAAGATAATGATGAATTTGGCGAAGATTATAGGTGTGAAATCATAAAAGAAGAAGATGGTGGCCACAGGGAAGATCATGTACATGAAATTATGGTAGATGATGATAGTGAAATCATGAAACAAGAAGATGGTGATCACAAGGAAGATAATGTATATGAAATTATTGTAGATTATGATGGTGAATTTATTGAGACCCCTATTTTATATTGACTATTTGGAACAACTGAAGAAGCTTATCATTTTTATAATGATTATGCAAAAGGAAACGGGTTCAGAATACGTAAGATGTATTGTAACAAGAGTACAAGAACATAAGAACCATATAGGTGAAAATATATGTGCTCAAAGCAAGGCTTGAAGTGCCTAAATGATAAAAGAATTGATATTAACAATGTCAAAAGGTGAAGGGGTACAAGGACCAATTGTTTAGCCATGCTACAAATAAGGTTCAAGGATGGAGTGTGGAAAGTGGATAAGTTCAATGATACACATAATCATCCATTGATTAACACTCCATCGAAGGTGAAAATTTTTTATTCTCATAATTAATTTGATGCTTAGAATTTACTAAATCTATTGTTTCCAAACTCTATTAGAAGGGTTTAACTTCTTCAAAAATCTCAAAGGTGGTGAATGTTATGGGCGAAGAAGTTAACATTACTCTAGTTCAAATAAGCATTACTATTTCAAGCCAGCGAAAGAACAATGTAAGGTGAGAATGTCAGAGCATCATCAAACACTTTCAAAGGAAGTCCATTCTTGATGGATCTTTTATTTTGATATGCAAATGGAAGAAGATGGTACTTTGAGAATCATCTTTTGGCCCGATGGTAGGTTGAGAGCTGTATATGCTCAATTTGGTGAAGTCTTAGTCTTTGATGTGACTTATACAACAAATAAGTTCAAGTTTCCTTTTGCTTCTTTTGTGGGGGTTAATCACCATGGGCAGTCAATTTTATTAGGTGCGGCTTCATTAGAAGTTGAAACAGAGGCAACATTACATGGTTGTTTGAGCAGTTCATACAAGTATATTTGACAAGTCTCCTATTGCCATTATCATTGATCAAGATAAAGCTACAGAAAAAGTAATTGTCAAGATATTTCCAGGAGCTCGACATCATTTTTGTGCGTGGTACATAAAAAACATGTTATGGAGCATAGCCAAGCACTTCGCACACAATTTAAAGATAGCTTTTATGTTGACTTTCGTGCATGATATAAAATTTGAAATGTCGATGAGTTTGAACACAAATAGGAAGCATTAATCACAAAATATGATTTTAAAGCAGACTGGCTAACATGTATGCTCCACGTCATTATTGGGCAAAGGCATATCTGAAAGATATTTTTTTTCTAGAATGATCACAAGTGGCCGAAGTGAGAGTATCAATGCATTTTTTGATGGATACATAAACTCTAACACAATGTTAAATGACTTTGTTACCCAATATGAGAAAGCGATAAAGTATAGAAAGGATGTAGAAGAAGATGAAGATTTCAAAACTAGAAATACAAAAGCAAGTTTAGAGAATGATCACCCAATTGAAGAAATAGTTGGAAAGCGCTTCACAAGAAAATTAGTTGAAATCTTCAAAAAGGAGTGGAGGCTGCCATGCATGATTTCTTTCATGAAAATATTTCAATGGGTGAAAATATTATCAAGTATCGGGTTGGGTCTCGCAAAGTTGATAAAGAGTGGTGGGCAATTGTTGAGTATCATTTTTACAGAAAACTTCACAGCTCTTTGTTCTTATGCAAAGTTTGAAAGTATGGGGATATTATGCAAACATATTCTTTACATCATGAAGAAGAAACAAATAATGACCATTCCTGAAAAATCTTTTATCTAGATGAACCATGAAAAAATCTTGTAGGCTATCAGGCTAGGACAACTACAAATGGAAAGAAAGAGAAAGAGAGCTGAAGATGAAAAAATTTGCCAACCAATTCATTCACCAATTACCCTCATTCATGATGTGTGTGATCCCACTCATCCAATCAAAACTAAAGGGCGTCCAAATGGTTCTTCACAAATAAAATCTAGCTTGGAATTGTCTACAAAACAACAAAAGACTTGTAGGTATTGTGGGAGAAAAAGGTCATCATAAGACTGGTTGTCAAAAGCAAAAGGTATTTGTTTATAAAAAAAATTGTTTTTTTTTTCTCTTTGAACTTTATGAAAAAATTGTTAAGTTTCATTTGTAGATGGATGTTGCAAGAAAGATGCAAACAAAATAGAAGTTATTGCATGGAACACTTGGAGGTGGATTGACAGCTATGATAAAGACATGAAAATGTGCTTAAAGTTGAAGATATATACTTAGTATTGAAAATATTTTTCCCATTTAATTAGGATACATTTTTTTAAGTTTTTGTATGTAAAAAGATAGTTAATGAAAACTTTGGGGGGATTAATGCTTGATATTTGGAGGCTCTCTACAATTAAGATATGTTTTTTTTGTAAATATATATTTTTATTATAAATTTTAGAAGGATGTTTTAAACATTTGTTTAAAACAATATTCAGCTTGCTATATGTTTTATGCTATTGAAGTATTTGCAGTAACTGCAATGCTTTGCCCCCAAAATAATTTGGCATGTTCAAGTTAAAGTTCCCACATTCAAGTATGGAATTAGGATAGTTTACTAATTTCTTCCCCTTCTTTTGATAATATGATAATTTTAGAGTAGGTACTTGTGTGATTTGCACCATATTTGGTAAACTATTGAGACAAGGGTATTCAAGTATGTATTCCATGCCACAACATCTTTATAGTGAATATTGTTGAATAGCATCATAGCATTCATAAATAATGCATATCTAGTGTACAATGAGACAAGGGTTGTTACTATTGAGATATCAAACACTATGTCACCTTTAAATTTTTTGCATATATGCTCACTACAGGGGGTAGCAACAATAATATATGACAATATCCCTAGCTGTAAAGCATAATTATGAACTTCCTTTTCTTTCTCTAGGTCTCTGCTGTGTAAAACCGGCAAGTGTACCGATCGTACCAAGTAATAAAGAGTGAGTAGAGTATCGTCTCCACAAGGATTGAGGCACCTAAGTTGTTATAACTATTCCTCTCTTGTTGGATTAATCAAAATAGGTTGAGAGAAATTGTGGTTTATAAAATAAACTAAAACAATTAAAGGAAAATTGTAAATGATTCCAAAAGTGCTTTCAGAATGCAAGAACAAAAGATTAAGGATGGAGAAAATATTGCGGTAAAGAGAAACAAACACATTTCCGATCCCCACCTTGCAACTTGGATTACGTTTACATTTACCTATTCAATTGATCGAACAATTCATCATCTTTTATATGAGTAGTTAAGCCCTAATCCCTTAGTGACTTTAACCTTGTTAACTCTATTAGAATCCTAATTCCTTAGAAATCCCTTTTCGAGTTAACCCTTAGAATCAATGAATCTTTAATGTTCGCGGTTCATGTAGCCTATCCCTATGGCATACATGAACAGTTATCTTATTCTTTGTCAGGAATTAGAATTCCAACATCCCTATTGAAAACCCTAACCCTCGCAATCCTACTAGATTGATCAGTTCCAATAGAATTATAGAAAGAAGAACAAGAAAAGATAAATGCAATTAAAATAGATAAACGTAAATTTCAACCAAGGTACAAGGGGTTCACATCAAGGGTTCTGACCCTTACCACAATGATAAAACTAGCCAGACATGTTCATGTCTGAAAAAATAACAATAAAATAAAGTAGCATTTAAAACCTAGAAGAGAAAGGGAAGATGAAGATCTTCCGTCTTGATCGATCGAATCCTTGAATCTCCGAGAAGCTCCAAGGAATCTCCACTCTCTTTGTTGTTTTTCTCCTCTTGATTTTCAGAAAAGTTCATTCTTCCTCTGTTTCTGATCCTTTTATTAGGTTTTGGGAAAACCTATTTTCACTTGCACTCCAATTGTTATTTTGGGTAATTCGCAGTAAAAATTATATCGCCCACGCACGGGGCGCCAAGCCTGGCGCCCAAACTTGGGAGAAACAGAAGCTGAATCTGTCAACGGCGCCCCAGGCGCCAACTCTGGAGTGTCGTGCGCCAGTCCCGCGCGCCGTGCTTCACCTCCAGCGCGTCGTGCGCGGCTGAAACAGAAGCAAATCGTCGCTTTGGCGCCCCGTGCGCCAGGTACTGCGCCCCGTGCACCAGTTTGGCGCGCCGTGCCCCAACATCCGCGCGTCGTGCGCCAGGGGAAATTTGGTTTCTCCGTTTTTGCTCCTTTTTGCGGCGTTTCCTGCTATTTAACATATAACTTGAGTGAGAGCATGATTGAGATGAAATAATCAATATTTCTTGCATTTAATGACTATTTTCACACATTTATGATTAATTCCTTGCTTCTTTTAAGTTAGAAAACATCTTCTGCTAGACTCACATCAAACAATTCTCAGATTTAGATGTTGCTGTCCTCAGCAATAAATTAAATTTAAGCATGGGAAGCAAGGTCTAATTAATCAAGCACAACATTGCACAGACAATCATAAAGATTACTATACTAAGCATGAATGATTTCCAAGTCAATCTTAAGATGATGCTTATCAACTACATTCAAACATCAGAGTCTAACTTGATTACCCCTCATAATGCATGATACTCATTCATCACTCAGTGTTTAGGGTCATTCATCATCACTCATTCATCACAGCTGTTGTACTACCATAAGCTTGATCTTTTTCTCAAGTTCTTGAAGATGAGGAACATCAACACATGTATGATTGATCAAAAGGGCTTTTTAAGGTCATGACTTGGCTTGGCTTAAGGTTATAATCTTTTGGAAAGTGGCTGAATAAGTATTGAGATTGAAACACCATTTTCATTAAGACCCAATCATCTTTCAATTCAAGTTTCAGCTCCACTTTTTATTTGAATTCATGATTTCTTCCCTTTTTCTCACCTTTACCTTCATCATTGCTTTTCAATATTTGCAATTTACTCTTCTTCCTCTTTAATTTCACATTAGAACTATTCTTCTCTTTTCCTTTTCAACTGCTTAACTTCTAGTGGAGCTTACCTCAATCACTTCTAACTTTTTGATTATTGACATTTCAATCTTAATTAAGGTAAGTTTTGATGGAAGTGGTCTAAACAGTTTAATAAGGTAATTAAAAAAAATGGTCTCATGCTCAACATGGCTAATAATAGATGATTTCTCAGGTAGCTATTTGGCCATAAGCTTAATAGAATAAAATGCCTCTATCACTTCAATCAACACATGCATTAGAGAGAATTAGATCAAGTTCTAGAGTACTACTGCAGTGAGCACACTCTAAAAAAATTCAACTGTATAGGCACAAACCTCACAAGTTGTGGTATCAAACTAGACTCCTCTTAATTTCATTCTAAGCATCATTATCATAGAAATCAAACAAACGAGCAATCATAATCTCTATTCATGCTCTATGCAATGTTATGACAATCCTGCATATCATGCAATGCTTCCTCATATCCAACTAAGGAATTGACTGAGTAGCACATCTAAATCAGAATTTTGCTTTCTCATAGCAGGAAATTAAACTAAAAACACAAAATTTCTACCAAAATGAAAAAAATAAAAATGAAAATAACTAGAAAGGTTAAAATAACTCCCCTGAAGTAGCTATGAATTGCTGAACCTTTTTATGTGTGTGATACCTCGATTGCCCTGTATGCGGCCCCAATTCCCAGATTTAGAATATTGTTGTCCTCAGTAATAACTAAAGTAGTCGGAGAAAATACTGTTGCACAAGTATAAACATCACACATGTGAAATATCAGGCAGAAAATAACATGACCAATGTACTGGAGAATTATAACTCAAAATACCAAAGAGGTTCAAATGACCCTAACATAAACCTAGATGGTCAAACAAAGACAACAAAATAAAACATCAAAATAAAAATTAAAGACAGATAAGGGGAAGGAAATAAAAAAAATAATAATAATAAAAACTCATTCGGTTGCCTCCCAAGTAGCGCTTGTTTAACGTCATGAGCCTGACGTACCCCTTGTGATCATGGTGGCTGGTAACTCAGGCTCAGTGATGACATTATACCCTTGCTCAGAATTTGTGTCACGCCATGGTTATACTCATATGCATGTGGATAAGGATGAGGGTTCTCAGAAACTTTAAACTTAGTCCTCACATGCTTTTCCTTACCCTTGGGCTTTTCCATCTTAACCTTTGGCTTGCTTCCTTCATGCCACTGATGAAATTCCTTCTTATTCCTTTCCTCAACCTTTTTCTTCGCAATGTAATTGACTTGATTCTTAGGTTGAGGAGCAGGCAATGGAGGAGCTTCATTTATAAGTACTTTGAATATTGCTTGCTCTCCATCCACGCGCATTATCAACTCACCCTTAGGTACATCGATTAATGCTCCTGAGGTTGCTAAGAATGGCCTCCTGAAGATCATAGGCACACTGGCATCTTCATCAATGTCAAGGATAACAAAATCAGCAGGAATTAGAAATTTGTCTACCTTGACTAGCACATCTTCCACAATTCCATGTGCTTGCTTTGTTGAGCGGTCGTCCAGTTGAACATTCATCCTTGTTGGCTTTACTTCATCAATCCCCAGCTTCTTCATCAGGGTTAATGGCATCACATTAACGCTGGCACCAAGATCACATAAGACTCTCTCTATAATTGTCTTGCCAATGGTGCATGGAATACTGAAGCTTCCTGGATCCTTCAACTTTGGAGGCATGTTTTTCTGTAGGATTACACTGCACTCCTCTGTTAATGTGACGGGTTCATCCTCTGTGAGCTTCTGCTTCTTAGATAACATCTCCTTTAAGAATTTGGCATATGAAGGCATTTTTTCTAGAGCTTCTGCAAAAGGAATATTAATCTACAATTTCTTAAAAATATCTAAAAATTTAGAAAATTGCTTCCTTTGCTCATTTTGCTTGGGCCTCATTGGGTTTGGGGGTTTCTCAAAACGTGAGAAATCTCATTGCTTCTTTTGAACTGCAGGAGGTTGTTTTATTGCTTCTTCTTTATCCTTTTGAGCTTGTTCCTTCTTTCTTGTAGAAACTTCAGCTTTCTCTTTTTCTAGCTCCTCATTCCTTGTAGTGATGACATTGCATTGCTCCTTTGACACTGCATTGCTTCTTTCTTGATTCCTCTCAGCTAGTTGCCTTGAAAGTTGGCCAATTTGAGTCTCCAAGTTTCTGATTGAAGCATCCTGGTTCTTGTGGTAGGCTCTTGTCTCATTTATGTGATCATTAGTGGTTTTGGACAGTTGTATCATCGCCTTCTCCAATTCGGATGGCTCTTTTTGTGGCAGAGGAGGTGGTTGCAGATAGTTATTGGATTTATAATCCAAGCCACTCCCTTGGTTCCTCCTTTGAAAGTTATTTCCTTGGCCTCCATTCTGATTCCTTTGGTAACCTTGAGTATTCTGTGGAGGCCGTGGATCATACCAAATCCCATTGACCTGGAATGGTTCAGCTTTATTGAGTGTAGGGCACTCATTAGTGTCATGTGGCTCCTTGCAATACTCACAGTCAAATATATCAACCTTGCATGTTGAGAGCTGCATCTTGTCCAGCTTGGCATTCAAACTGGCCAATTGCTGTGAAATCACTTTTTGCTCAGCCAGTGATGCATCATTATTCCCCAATTATGAAATTTCTTTCTTGGGCTGAACAGATGGGGATGCTGCTACAATAGACGCATTCTCATTCCTTGCCATTAAATCCAGCAGCTCTAAGGTATCATCTGCTGTCTTCTTTCCTATGGTGCCACCAGCTGCACCATTGACAATCATTCTGCATTCTGGTGTCATCCCATTATAGAAGACTTTGACCTTCTTTGTATCTGGCAAGTCATATTGTGGACACTTTCTGATTAACTCCTGGTATCGAGTTCAGGCTGCACATAAAGTCTCTCCTGGTTGTTGAGTAAAATTGGTGATTTCATTCACCAACTTAATGTACTTTTCCATGGAAAAGTGCTCAGCAAAGAACTTGGCTGCTAACTCATCCCATGTGTGGATACTGTTAGGAGCCTGTCGGTCTAACCATCTGAGAGCTCTCCTGGTCAAAGCAAACGAGAACAATCGGAGTCTGATCGCATCGTCTGTCACTCCGTTATGCTTAGTTGTATCACAGATCCTTAAAAATTTGTCTATAAAATCGTGAGGATCTTCATAGTCTTCCCCATAAAACTGAGTTTTCTCCACCAATGTGATGAGTGCTGGCTGGATGTCATAGTTATTAGCAGCAATCGGTGGTTTGACAATATTCGAGTTTGGCCTTGTGAATTGTGGGGCCAAAACTGATTCCATCAGCTCAGCTGCTGGTGGATTTTCTTCTGCCAGCTCTGTTTCTACTTCAAAGTGTGGAGTAGAATTTTTTGCTTCAGAATGTGAGGTAGAAGCCTCTGCTTGCCTCTTCTGCTTGGTATATTGTCTTATCCTCTTTGCAGTTCTTTCTATCTCTGGATCGTAGATCAAAGTTGCAGGATCAACTGTACCACGCATAAACTAAAGCAAGCAGATTAGTAACACAAAGATCCAAGCAAGAAAATCAAAAGTTATAAATAACTTGGCGTAGTCAATCCCCGGCAACGACACCAAAAACTTGCTGTGTAAGATCGGCAAGTGTACCGATCGTACCAAGTAATAAATAGTGAGTAGAGTATCGTCTCCACGAGGATTGAGGCATCTAAGTTGTTATAAGTGTTCCTCTCTTGTTGGATTAATCAAAATATGTTGAGAGCAATTGTGGTTTATAAAATAAACTAAAACAATTAAAGGAAAATTGTAAATGATTCCAAAAGTGCTTTCAGAATGCAAGAACAAAAGATTAAGGATGGAGAAAATATTTGAGAAAAATATTGCGGTAAAGAGAAACAAACACCTTTCCGATCCCCACCTTGCAACTTGGATAACGTTTACATTTACCTATTCAATTGATCGAACAATTCATCATCTTTTATATGAGTAGTTAAGCCCTAATCCCTTAGTGACTTTAACCTTGTTAACTCTATTAGAATCCTAATTCCTTAGAAATCCCTTTTCGAGTTAACCCTTAGAATCAATGAATCTTTAACGTTCGCGGTTCATGTAGCCTATCCCTAGTGCGTACATGAACAGTTATCTTATTCTTTGTCAGGAATTAGAATTCCAACATCCCTATTGAAAACCCTAACCCTCGCAATCCTACTAGATTGATCAGTTCCAATAGAATTATAGAATGAAGAACAAGAAAAGATAAATGCAATTAAAATAGATAAACGTAAATTTCAACCAAGGTACAAGGGGTTCACATCAAGGGTTGTGACCCTTACCACAATGATAAAACTAGCCAAACATGTTCATGTCTGACAAAATAACAATAAAATAAAGTAGCATTTAAAACCTAGGAGAGAAAGGGAAGATGAAGATCTTCCGTCTTGATCGATCGAATCCTTGAATCTCCGAGAAGCTCCAAGGAATCTCCACTCTCTTTGTTGTTTTTCTCCTCTTGATTGTCAGAAAAGTTCCTTCTTCCTCTGTTTCTGATCCATTTATTAGGTTTTGGGAAAACCTATTTTCACTTGCACTCCAAATTGGGCCTTATTTTGGGTAATTCGCAGTAAAAATTATATCGCCCACGCACGGGGCGCCAAGCTTGGCGCCCCAAACTTGGGAGAAATAGAAGCTGAATCTGTCAACGGCGCCCCGGGCGCCAACTCTGGAGTGTCGTGCGCCTGTCCCGCGCGCCGTGCGCCAACTCCCGCGCACCGGGCGCCAGGTTGGCGCGCCGTGCCCCACCTCCAGCGCGCCGTGTGCGGCCAAAATAGAAGCAAATCGTTGCTTTGGCGCGCCGTGCGCCAACATCCGCGCGTCGTGCGCTAGAGGGAAATTTGGTTTCTTCATTTTTGCTCCTTTTTGAGGCGTTTCCTGCTATTTAGCATATAACTTGAGTGAGAGCATGATTAAGAAGGAATAATCAATATTTCTTGCATTTAATGACTATTTTCACACATTTATGATTAATTCCTTGCTTCTTTTAAGTTAGAAAACATCATCTGCTAGACTCACATCAGTCTCTCATCTCTGCAGTGGCCAAAAAGGCATTTACAACTAATACCTTATTCATATTAACATTCTTCTGCTTCAATTTTATCAAGTAATTGAAGAACCTCGAAGAAACAGTCAAGTTGAACATATCCCCTTCCTTAGCCTACATTTAGTCAAAAATCCGACGAGCAGAGTTTACCTCACTGCATTTAGAGTATATATCTATCAATGAGTTGGAAACCACACTATAAATACATTTCCTAACCACATGACCATGAATAGACTTGCAAGAATCAACATCCTCTAATTTAGAAATAGTTGGAGCTAGGTTTAAGATTCTCATACAGTCTGGCTCTACACCCTCCATCAGCATGGTCCAAAATATTCTAGTGCTTCACAAGGATCTAAGCTCTGAGATAAGCCTGAAATCATTGCTTTCCAAGAAGCAATATCCTTCCTGGGCATTTTATCAAATATCTTTCATGCACTATCTAAATGATCCATTTATAGTACATGTCAATGAGACCAGTCCCAATAAATTCATCACATTCTAACTCCCTTGAAGCTATATCTTGGTGGAAAGAAACACCTTTATGGAAATCTAAAGCACCAATACAAGCCTTTAAAATAAAGTTAAATGTATACTTGTCTGGTTCAAGTCCCATTTCTAACATTCTATCATAAAAGTTTATTATTTTCTGGAATTGGTGAAATCTAGAATAAGCTCTAATAATAGAATTCCACAGAATCAGAGATGGGTTAGTGATATAATTGAATGTCAATTGAGCCAAGTTGCATTAGTGGAAGAAAGAGTATGGATTGATGAGATGGGCAGTGATGGAATGGTGATGTTGTTGGAGTCCCGAGACAAGCACACATGCATGAATTTGAAGCAAGGTGTTCAAGTGTTTTCTTGAACGAAAAAGGTGAAGGTAATAGCTGTGGTAGTGGCAATGTTATGGAATGATATTGGCGGATGAAGATGGAGGTTGAGAAATTGCAAATGCATGGGCATGGTAAGGGTGGTGGAACCTATGGTTGTGAAGTGAATGTCTCACTTTCATGCTTCCCTTCCAAGACACAATAAAGTGAAGATATGTTAATATAAAAGTGTCCCTTCGCAGCGATTGACAACCAATGGAAGGTTACTGGTGTGGCTTGATGATGGTGTGTGGTTTAGCAACGAAACTCCGGCATAGTGGTTGGTTGGAGGGAAGAATATAGTTTGCAATGAAAGAGGGGGAAATTAGAGGCAAAAGACAATCAGAAACCAAAGCGGAAAAAAAGAAAGAAACAATGTTGTTTTTCTCTTGCTACAAAGCTTCTTTTTTGCCTCAAAAGGAGATATATTAATCCCTTAAAATATTATTAAATTAAAAAAGTGATGGTCCACATAATTAAGTTGGTGCACATTTAACAATAAAAAGTAAAAAAATTACTCTGAGAGCACATAAAATTCTATCTTTGAAGTAACATACTTCTTCTATAAAAAATTTCATTAATCATGACTGTTATCCTAGTTGTATTTAATGATTTCAATTGATTAATTATGTGAGTCATTAGATAGAAGTTGATAAATATTTAAAAATGGTGTATAATATCTCTTATTCGTATACTAGATCTTGCTTATATATATATATATATATATATATATATATATATATATATATATATATATATAGAGAGAGAGAGAGAGAGAGAGAAAATATTTCTCAAACAACTTGAGATATATTTATCTCGGTCCACCCAAAAATTATATCGTTTTGTTTATTTACTTTCTTATATTAATTGATTTACCTTTGAATGATTATGATTCCCTTTTTTTCTCTCTTCCTTTATCACCATTGATCCATCTTTGTACGGTTATGATTTAGTAGCCGGAGATAAAGTTATCTCAAGCAACTTAAGAAATGATAGGTTCATATATATATATATATATATATATATATATATTTATATATGGGGCAAGATATACTTACCACCAAAAATGCTAACCATCTTTACAACCAACCTAATTACTGTTGATTTTTGTCAATCTAACGGTTATAATTTATTGGAAATTATTGTGTCACACTTATTAATTAATTATTAATTCTCAATAAACCTAATAAATTATAATCGTTAGACGACAAAAATCAACAGTGACTAGGTTGGTTGTAAGGATGGTAAGCTTTTGTGTGTGTGTGTGTGTGTGTGTGTAGAGAGAGAATGATGGTTGAGTTTGAGTTTTACTTTGCATCTTGTGGACAACTCATGTCTCCCTAATGCACTTATGTCATTTCGTTGTAATTTCTTTTATTTAGTAGTTTCTGTTTGGAACCGTATATAGCTGATGTGTATTAGGATTTTCTAAGCCTATTTATATTCTCATGTAACTGAATGCATTATAACGAGTGTGGTGACAAGAATACAGTGATAGACTTCAAGATATAGCCCTACATTGGGATGAACTAGGATGAACTATATCCTTATATTTTCGTCTTTTTTCTTTTTCTTTTACCTTTGATTGTTTGTGATTGCTATGGTCTTTACAAAGATCAACTTATACAAGTGTAACAATAACAAATCTTACACTAAATCTTAGGTGTTGATCTACTTGCATTTGACAGTTTTAATTTATTAGTCACATAAGCTATTTTCATATGCAAGTGAAATTGATGATTAAGATTGAAAGTATAACTTATACCGATGTAAAGTGATCATGTCCCTCTCTCTACATATATAAACATATATAAAGAAGATATCATAATTTGATCCCGTTTTTAAAAAATAACATTATTAATTTCTCATTAAAAGATTTTAAAATGTATATAAAAGTATTAAATTATAAATACATAATTTAATTTATTCAAAGATTCAAAGATAAATTTAAAAATTATAATTATATATTTATTTTATATTATATTATCGTTCATTTAAAGATTTAAAAGTAAATATTGAAAAGATAAAATTGTAGATACTTCGTACACTTCTTAGCTTTTCACCGTATAGTTATGAACAATTTGTGTTAGATTTAGGTTTGTTTTCCTCATGGGGTGTAGTATGTTAATATAACAGTGATTTAGTCGTGAGGCTGTGGTATAAATCTAAGCTCAACAAGAAAATCAATGTAAGTGGGTCTCATGCGTGAGTTTAGAATCAAGGGGAATGTGTAGGGCACAATGACTCTATTAGGGGTGTTCGCGGTCTGGATTGGATCGGTTTTGGAAGGAAAAATCATTCGATCCAATTTCTTCGGTTTGATCATATAATCATCCATTCGGTTTTGATTTTTTTTCAAATCCGATCCGATCCAATCCAATTTTTTTCGGTTTGGATTGGATCGGTTTTCGGTTTTTTGAAAATCTAATTTGTTTCATGATTATTGTGCAAATAACATCTTTTGTATATATAATATATATTGGCTTTGTAAAAAAAAATTGAAATACAAAAGCATCCGTAAATGATAATATAGTTTTTTTTTTGGGCAATGAGATATGAAGCTCTACAAAAATAAAATTTTGTTGGTGAGAGATGACTAGATTTTTTCTTGGGTTTAGTTGATGGGTTTATAAATTTTTAGGCTATGATTAGGGAAAGACCCAAGTAGATAGAGGAGAATTAATATTTTGGATCGGTTTGGATTGGATCGGTTTTCATCAACCCATCCAAAAATCGATCCAATCCAATTAAAATTTGCGATTTTTTTTCGGTTTTCGATTTTTCGATTTTCGGTTTTCGGTTCGGTCACCGCGGTTTGAATCGGTTTGGATTGGTTGATAAACACCCCTAGACTCTATGACTGTATTTCGACATAGTAACAACAAGGAGAATATGTATGCAAAAAGGTCTCTCCTCAATAGTAATGAGGGGTACTTATAAGCGGACACAATTCTCTAATAAAGTGTGAAAGAGAGCCATAACTGTTTCTTCTCTTTTGGGCCCCACTAGGTGTGAGATAAGCATTCTCATTTAATGTATGAGGTGTTCAAGGGATTAAGATTCACTATGACAAGATAATATTTATCTCACTTTAAGGATACAGGATTGTAACCCTTGTAATGAACCTAAAAGGTTGGCCCAATCAATTAGACTTGTGTGATCAGTCTAGAACAATTTATATTTAAAAAAAAATTATGTGTGTTTCAAATTACATTTTAAGCTTAATAGCACTTGGATTCAAAGTTTGTGCATTAGTGCATATGGTATCTTTCATCCTAAGAGGCTAGGGTGATGCACTTTGGAGAGCAAGGTGTACATCTTTGTGTTTGTCTCCCTACATGCCTACACAATAGTTATCAGTATCTTACGATACACGATACGATTCATACAATGCCATATTGTATCTTACGATACAATACGATATTTTACGATACGATACTGTATCTTATGATATGATGCGTGTATCATATGATACAAAAA
Source organism: Gastrolobium bilobum (assembly GCF_033153095.1). NCBI lineage: Eukaryota > Viridiplantae > Streptophyta > Magnoliopsida > Fabales > Fabaceae > Gastrolobium > Gastrolobium bilobum. The sequence continues at coordinate 15,817 of NW_026897280.1, read as the reverse complement.
TTGTAATTTTCAATATTAAAAAAAGAAATAAAGATTCGATGTGTAATTTAAATTAAAAAAAACCTAAAAAAGATCCTTTTTGGAAGAGAATGATGCACTAGTTATGTCACTGATAGATGCTGATAGTGATAGTAGTGATAATATTAGTCTTAATGATTGATGAATAGGAGAATAACTGGTTTGCACTTTTTTTTGTTTTTACTGGTTTACAATTTAATTACTTATGTATTTTGCTCATTGGATCTTTTTTGGAGTTTGGATTTATATAATATTAATTATATTATATATTTTTAAATTTTTTATTATATTTTTGTATCTTACGATTCGATACTATTCATGATACACGATACAAAAAATCGATCAAATAACATACGATACGTATTGCGATTCAGTAACCTTAGCATACACCCTCTCTTACTTAACCTTTTCATAACAATAAATAAATAAATAATAATTTATCTATCTTTAAATTTTAGAGAACTAAGATTACAATATACTTTAAATTAAATAAAAATCTCTACCAAAAAAAATTAAATAAAAAATAATACAACTTTATTTAACCACTTTAAGGCCAGCTCAGTTTGTTTTAGATCTCGATTCAGCGATAAATTAAGTTTGTGTAACTTTCCCGCAATTGTTGTAAAAACTTATTTTTTAAATTAATATAACCTACTTCTTTAAAATCGAAAGAATAAAAATTAATATTTGCATAAATTTATAACCAACACACTTTTTATATACTTTCATGCAAACCTCAATTACTACTATACCCAGTACTTTTGGGCAAGTATTTTTTTTCCTTTTTATATTTCAAAATTAAATATTTTTTATATTATAAGAAATATATATAAAAAATAAACTTAACACATACATAAATATGTGAGACTCATATTTTTTTTTTCTCTTCTCCTCACATAGTTTCATACTTTTTTTATACTTATCTGTTATATTAATTTATCTCATTCACACTCTTATCTCGAAAACTTTGTTAGGTTGTATAAACCTTGAGATTGAGACATGAGGGCCCTGCTAGTGCTGATAGTGAGGAAGTCAAAGCACGTTGAGATATATTATTGATTACTCGTATCTTTTAAGATTATAACCTTGTTCGTAGCGGAATGGAAGCCGCCGCCAGCACTTTTCATGCATTGGGCGAGCGGTATCCGTGTTGAAGCTTCCTCAACCAGCTTCTAGAAGTGATATACATAAATGGTAACAAACTTTCTCTCTTTTTTATGTTAATCACATATTAGGACGCATATAAATTGTGATGTCTCCTTACCAAATCAACTATTTTCCACTGGGCATGTTTGAAATCTATTCCAAAAACAGTTTTTTGATTTTGTGGGAGAAAAAAAAACTTGTTTGATAGAGCCCGTTTTTTAAAATAAATTTTAAAAATTGTAATTTTTTTTTATAATCATATTTAGAGAATATATCTGAGTTATTTTTATTTTGTATTTTGAAAGAATAGAAAATATTCATCTCGAAAACAAAGTTACTGAATAATTTTAGACTGACCCGGGAAAAAAGAAATTGAGGTGTCCCATTTTTTAAGTGTGAGATTATATATAGCCAAACATGCATGTCGAGCACCAACTTTCAGTTGGTTTCGTGTTTGTATTCCAATTCTAGTTTCATAGAACTCACTTTACCTATTAAACTTACGTCTTGTGGTTTTATGAACTATCATTCTAATTAATATTTGATACACAAACAATTTCTAATTTATTTTAAGAGATATCATTAAGTATTTTCACAGTGGCTTTCGTAAAATTAAGCCAAGAAGAAATTATGACAGAGAATGTACTAAAAATAAAGTTAGCAAAAATTAATGTGTTAAATGACTGTCCAGAAACATTATTTGATTTATGCGTAATTGCTATTTTGTAAAACCTCAATGCTTAGTAAGGTCTTTTATTGTTATTATTCAGGAATAGACTTGTAATATATAGAGGTAGATTAGATTTAACTTATACCAATATAAGAATAGCAAATCTTACCTCCAATCTTAACCATTGATATCTAGTACTTTAATATACAAATTTCTCTTAAATCATATCTTACCGCTGTTCTGATGAATTGCTCTGATTTCCCTGTATCCATATTATTTACCTTTAACCACGATCATTCTTGGTGGCTACATACCCAGCAGCGCCACCAAGAATGACTACAAGGGAGAAGAAGGTGAGGTTGGATGGAATAGTGGTTTGGAAGGGTTTGTAATTGTATAGAATTATAGATAAAGATTTCTCTATTAATGCTGGCATAACCCGGAATTCATTACAAATGTGACATTATGTGCATAATATGTATAGTATAATACTGTCATGCAACAATATCACACAGACCCTTAAAATCAAACACATATTGGCCTGTTAGTTGACTCATTAATTGGTGGTAAAAGTCTCCTACTACGGGTCAGATAATACGTATAAATGAGTAGTCAAGCAAATTCTTCAATTGGGAAAAACAGAGACGAAATTGAGATGTGTGTTTGTCTCCCTACAGGCCTACACCCTCTCTTTCTTAACATTTTTTTCTTTAAAGTAAATAAATAATAGTTTATCAATCTTTAAATTTTAGAGAATTAAGATTATAATATAATGCTGAAAGCACATAAAAAAATAGCTAAACAAAAAAAAAACTAGATTTGGTAAAAGAAAAGTAACCCGTCGGTTCTCAATTTCTATTAATAAAATAACAAAATTCAACTCTTAGAATAAGGATCATAAACATTCTTTTATAGACTAATTACAAATTGGTCCGAAATTCAAAATTCAAAAATCCTGAAAATATGAAAAATTCCTAACATAAATATAACGGTAACTAATTTCCAGAAATAAATAATTACAATTAAATCATGTCAAATGTGTTGCTTTCCTTTTCTTGCCAAATCATCCCAAATATGTGCTGCTTTATTAAGACTTGGATTTGATCATAATTTGTAATATTTCAAATCACTGTTTCTTTCAACAATTGGGTCATACTTATTTGGCCACAACTCTAATCGATTCTGAGCTTCTTGAATCAATGGTTTGACCAACTGTAAATACATCACAATACACTTTAAATTAAATAAAAAATAATGCAACTTTATTTAACCACTATATGACTAGCTTAGTTTGTTTTAGATCTCGACTCAGCGCGCGGTAAATTAAGTTTGTGTAACTTTCCTGCAATTATTGTAAAAAAATATTTTTTAGTTTACTATGGAATAATCTTTTCTTTTCTTTTTTGGTATAACCTGAAGATATTTCCTTTCAACTTCTTTCGGTCACCTTGTCCTCAGAGTAAGGCCCCAAAGGCTATCCCTTATTAGAATAGTGGGTGCATTGAGCTTCGCCCCTGGAGGAAGGATGAGATTATCTTCCATTCGAGAAGAAAGACACGTCCTCTGACCCCAAATTTTTTCCAAGAATTTGCTTGAGGCAGGGTTTGCAACCCTGACCCAAACAAATCTTTGGGAGCTCAGCTGTCAACTGAGCTACCATTGGATGTTACCATGCAATATTTTTAATTGTAACTAATTTGGAATAAAAGTGTTGTTAATGTTTATGTATGCAATATTCTTCATTACTGTCAATCGGTGTTTTAAAACTCGGACCAGTCATCGACTCGGTCAAAGTATTGGGTCACTGGAGGATTAGTTCAACCGGTTTCAACTAGATTTACTGTTCACATATTAAAAAATATAAGCATATTACTTATATTAAAAATTCATCACATAAGAAAACTATCAATGAGCTTCAAAAAATAAATAGGTTCTCAACAATAGCAAATAGTATATACTTCTAGGCTTCTAGCTCTAGACCATATCCTAACATTGGATTAAAATTGCAATGTAAGCTAAATGTACATTTTGTGCCTTGACATAACATAGATAAACTAAATCATGAAAGCGTTAAATATACATTAAGGAGAAAGTGTCCACCGTTGAGATGAGACCATAGTGTTTATCGGTCTTGAGATCATTATAAGATACAACTAAATTACATAAACAAACTGCAATAATCCAAAATACCTTCTTATTTTCACCTTACTTTTTAATCATATTTACCATAAAATATGAACATAATCTTAATTCAAGAGTTCTCAGCAATCACAAAAAAAAAGTTTACCAAAAACAAAAAAGAAAAAAAGAGGGTCAATCGATTTAACCCAGGTCAACCGGGTCGTCGGGTCTCGGCCGGGTCAACCGGTCCAAATCGAGTTGACTGCAGAATCGCTTCAAATGACCGCTTGGATCAGGGAACCTACCGGGTCACCAAGACCCAGAACGACCCGATCGGTCCGAGCCAATTTTTAAAAACCTATTGTCAACATTTGGTGCGGTCAAAATTGAGAGCAAATAGACTTAGTTATTCAGAATTTAAAAGTAAAATATGTGAATAAATTAATATAACGTACTTCTTTAAAATCAAAGAATAATAATTAATAGATCTGAAAGTCAGTTATGAAGAGATGAGAGTGGGATCCACGCGCGCGTTTTACTTTTCTCTGCTAGGGTTCAAGTTACGGTACAGTGGTAAGATGGAATCGGAGGAACGAGACCAGCAAACACTGACGGAGGAGGATGGCTCCAGAATCACGCGGGATAGGAGCTGTACTGAGGAGGAGACTCTTTCTCGGGAGGGGAAGAAGCCGAAGGGTGCAGCGATGGAGGATGCTACAATGGATGAAGCCATGCTTGAGGAAGGAGGTGGAGTGCCTGCTCCAGTATCTCCAGTCTGAGTGAGTCCTGAAGGGATGAAGGCTGAGGCTAATGGTAGACCTCGTAGCATAATGGTGTCCTATAAGGACAAGCTGCTTAGGTTGAACGGGAAGGGAGGGCAATCTGACAGTGAGGATGAAGACTGGTTAACGAAACAGAAAAGGGAGTAGGAAGAAGCGGATCTGATGGAGAGTTTAGCTCATTCTGTCGTAGAGGACCCTCTGTGTCCTCGTTATATTTTTTTGATGAAAGAATACAAGAAGGACTGCGAAAAGTGGCGGAAGTCTCTCATCATCAAATTGTTAGGCAAGCGGATCAGCTTCAGATTCCTGATGACTCGGTTGCAGAGGATGTGGAATTTGGTAAGTCCTTTTAAGACTATTGATTTAGATAATGGATACCTCATACTGAGGTTCCATGATGATGGTGATTATAGGCATGTCCTAGAAGAAGGTCCTTGGATCGTCAATGACCACTATGTGGTAGTCCAAAGGTGGAGACCTTTTTTTGATCCATATGACGAAAGTGTGAAGAAGATGGCCGTTTGGGTAAGGATACCTGGTCTCCCAATTGAACTCTATACGGCTCGCTATCTTTGGCGAATTGGCAACATCTTTGGCCGCACCCTCAAGGTAGATAGGAATTCCTTGAGGAAGAGTGAAGTTGGTGAGGAAGTGATCACTGAGAGGGGCAAGTTTGCACGAATCTGCGTTGAAATAGACCTGAGGAAAAGCCTGCTATCCAAGTTTGTGATTGGTAATAAAGTGTACCCGGTTGGATATGAATGTCTTCATTTGTTGTGTTTTAAGTGTGGGATGTATGGGCACAAGAAGGATAATTGTCCTGAAGCTCAAACTCAGTGCAGTCAACATGTGGTAGGAAGTATTGTTTAGGTTAAGGAGGTGGCTCCTATTGCTGTGAAGGTTACCAATGTGGTGGACCAGGAAGAAGCATTTGGCAGCTGGATGATCATCCAGAGAAATCCTAGGAGCAGGAAGCTTAAAGCTAATCCTGTCATCCAGAATAATGTGGTGGGGGATCAGAGTGCCATTAAGGTTTCAGCATCCCCTGTGCTAGATGCTGTGACTGTTTTGCCGGTGGAGGAAGCTGGGAAACAGAGGCTGGAGGTACAAAGTAGTACAATTCATCCCATTAATGAGATGGGATCCATTGAGGACTCTATGGAGATGGACAACAATCGTGTCAGTCTACCCAAGGAGATTGTGGCATCTCGATCTAGTTCACAGAAGAAATCTAAGAAAGTAGAGAATGGAGCCAGAAGAATTGCTTCTAAGGAAGGAAAGGATAAACCTAAACTTGGTCCTAAGTCAACCTTGAAGAAATCTGGCACTGAAAATGTCTCTCCAAATTCGGTGCTAGAGGGTGTGCACAAAGGATTGATCAAAAACAGAGGAAAAAGCTTGCCCATTCAAGAGGCAGGAGGTACTAATCTCTTTGGTGGTAGGAAAGACTTCAGTGAGAATCCCTTACTGACCAAGTTAGTAGCTCCTGTTCAAATTGGGAGGGTGATTGGAGAGGCTCAAAGTCTGATAGGGGGATCATCCTCTCAACAAGTGTGTAGCTAGTATTGTTAGGGGTTCTCCCTTGTACAAGTTTTTTTTTCTGTTTTTAAATTCATGTTTATTTTGTCATGGAATTGTAGAGGAGTTGGTAAGAAATGTTTCCCTGCTCTAGTTAGAGACTTAAGTTTCAGATTCAAAGTTAGTGTTATGGCCCTGTTGGAGACTAGGGTTGGTGGGGTTAGAGGTGAGGCTATTATAACGAGGCTGGGTTTTTCTAACTTCTTTAAACAGGATCCAATTGGGTTTTCTGGGGGCTTATGGATCCTATGGGATGGTAATAAGGTGGAGTTGGATGTCTTACATACACACTACCAGTTTGTTCATACTAGAGTTAAATACCTAGATTCAAAAAAAGTTGATTTGGTGACTTTTGTTTACGGTAATCCTAGGAGGTTGGAGAGGAGACTCCTTTGGGCTGAATTGGAATCAGTTAGTACTTTGATAACTGATCCCTGGCTAATACTAGGTGACTTTAACTCTGTCCTTAAAGCTTATGAGAAGGTAGGAGGTAAGGATGTGTGTTGGGACAACATGTTTGAGATGCATCAGAGCTTATTAAGGTGCAATATCAATGACATGGGGTGCAAGGGGCCGGATTTCACCTGGAAACATGGTAGACTTCGGGAGAGGCTTGACAGGGCTGTTTCCAATGAAGAATGAAACCAGGCTTGGCCTGACAGATTTTCTACTCATCTTCCTTTTTTCAATTCTGATCACAGGCCACTTCTTATTTGCAACAATGGTCAATCTAGACCGGGAGAATTTTCCAGGAGCTTCAAGTTTTTGGCTGCCTGGCTAACTGATCACAGGTTCTATGATCTGGTCAAGAAGAGCTGGGAAAAGGATGATAATTGGATAACAGCCAGGGGCAGGTTTGAAACTGATGCAATAAAGTGGCATCAAAATGTTTTTAAAGAGCATATGAAACAGAAGAACAGGCTGTATTCTCGGCTAAATGGGTTGGATAGTTACAAGTATGGGAGATTTGATCATAGCACTGAGGTTTTGCAGAGCCTTTGGAAGGAGCTCCAATCTATTTTGGTCAAGGAGGAACTGACTTGGTATCAAAGATCTAGATGCCAATGGCTCAAGTTTGGGGATAGAAACTCTAAGCTTTTGCACTCCTTCACTTTATCTAGAAGAAGACACAATATGATAGTGACTTTGAAGGATAATCAAGGCAATTGGATAGCAGATACTGATTCCTTAATAAACTTGGCTGTTTCCTTTTACCAAGATTTGTTTAAAGCTGATGAGGAGAGGCATGGGGAATTCCCAATTCAGAATGCTTTTCCTAGCTTAACTATTGTTGAGAAAAGGTTTCTGTTCCAGAAACCTAGCAAGGAGGAAATCAAAAAGGCTGTGTTTAGAATGGGAAAATTCAAGGCCCCTGGACCAGATGGTTTGAATGATTTGTTCTTCCAAAGCCAGTGGGACACTATAGGAACATCAGTGTGCAAGATGGTGGAGGAGACTTTTTATTGCCCTGGGAAGGTGAGGGAAATCAATGGGACCCTTATTTGTTTGATTCCAAAGAAGGATAGTCCCGAGAATATAAAGGATTTTAGGCCTATTAGTCTTTGTAATGTTGTCTATAAGATCATTACAAAGACTATTGCAGAAAGGTTGAGGAATTTACTGCCTAGGATTGTATCTCCTAATCAATCCAGTTTCATAAAGGGCAGACAGGGCACAAACAATATCATCATAGCTCAAGAATTTATTCACTCGATGAGATCCAGGAAAGGTAGAAAAGGTTGGATGATGGTAAAGGTGGATTTGGAGAAGGCTTATGATAGGCTTGATTGGGATTTTGTTCGGGAAACTATGAAGGATGTTGGATTTCCTGAATCTCTTACTGACCTAGTCTATAATTGCATATCCACTTCCTCAATGAATCTGTTGAGGAATGGTGTGAGAACTAAGGCTGTTGTTCCTGGGAGAGGCATTAGGCAAGGGGACCCTATTTCCCCTTACCTATTTGTCCTATGTATGGAAAGATTGGGCCATCTCATCAATGTGGCAGTGGAGACTAAAGCTTGGAAACCAATTTTATTAAGGAAGAATGCCCCACCCATTTCTCATTTGTTTTTTGCAGATGATATTATTTTGTGTGCTGAAGCTAGTTTGGACCAAGCCCATGTGATGAATCAAGTTATGAAATTATTTACTGGGGCATCAGGTCAGAAAGTAAGCAAGGACAAAACCAGAGTTTTCTTCTCCAAGAATGTTTGTCTAGAAAGAGCTAAAGAAATCAGTGCTTCTCTTGGGATTGGGATTACTTCTGATTTGGGGAAATATCTTGGTGTTCCCCTTCACCATAAGAGAGTCACTAAAGGAACTTTCAAGCATGTCTTAGGGAGAGTTCTAGAAAGATTGTCTGGCTGGAACCTAACCTCTTTGTCCTTGGCTGGCCATTCTGTCTTAGCCAAGTCAGTATTAGAAGCCCTTCCAGCTTATTCAATGCAATCAGCAAGCTTACCTGTTGGTGTGTGCAATGAAGTGGAGAAACTGACCCGAAGTTTCATTTGGGGCTCATCCCAAGCTAAAAGGAAGACTCATCTAGTGAGTGGGAAACGAATTTGCAAGGCTAAGAAGGATGGGGGCTTGGGATTCAGGGATCAAAAGCAAGTGAATAAGGCTTTTTCCATGAAACTGGGTTTTGAGGTGCTCACTAACAAAGAGGATCTTTGGATCAAAGTCCTGAGGAGTAAGTATAAGGTTGAAGAGGTCTTCAGTCTTGTGCTACAAAAGAATAATGTTATTTCTAATACATGGAAATGCATCCAGAAGGCTTGGGATCTGATGCTTGAGGGGACCAGAACCATTATTGGGGATGGTACTAATACCTATTTCTGGACTGACCGGTGGGTTCCCAATGTGGGAAAATTACTGGATCATGTTGTTACCATTATCCCTGAGGAAGCTAAGTGTTGGAGGGTGTGGGATTGTGTTAGGGAGGGAAGCTGGGATTGGATCAAGCTGTCACCACTTCTGCCTAATGAGATTCTTGATGCTATAGGGTCCCTGAATCCACCATCTGAATTTGAGGGACAGGATAGAGTGATTTGGACCTCTTCTAGCTCGGGTCTTTTCACTATTAAATCTGCCTATGATTATTTGTCCAGGTCTGATTATGTTGCTGGTTCCAGTAGGTGGGACTTGGTTTGGCATTGGGAAGGTCCACAAAGGATCAAGTTTTTTCTCTGGCTATTGTTTGGGAATAAGCTCCTTACTAATGCTGTGAGAGTAAGGAGAAATATGACTAATATTGCTGTCTGCCCCAGGTGTCATAGCAGTGTGGAGGAAGATAATCATGCGTTTAGGCAGTGCTCCTGGGTTCGGGAGGTTTGGAAATGCTGGGTTGATGTCAGGGAGTTGGAGGCTTTTCTGAGTGATGATATGGAGGATTGGATAACCAAAAACCTTGATAGGGATAGAAGAAACAGTAGTTGGAGATTGAAATTTGGAGTCATTTGTTGGTTTATTTGGAAAGATCAAAATAGTTTAGTGTTCAATGAGAAGGGATCCTCCCTTCAGGAGATTTTCTCTCAAGTTTCAATTTTTGTAAATAATACTATAGCTGCTAATGAAATGTCGTCAATGGCTGGGCTAGCAATGGACAGATTTGAGGAGATTTGGGTGAATTGGAGGCCTCCACCAGCTGACAGGGTGAAGATTAATTTTGATGGTGCTTTTTCAGGAAGTGGTTCTAGAGCTTCTTGTGGTGGAGTATGTAGGGATGGGGATGGCCATTGGATTATGGGCTACTCTCAGAAACTAAACCCGGAATCAGTCTTGATGGCTGAACTTTGGGGACTTACAATTGGACTGGAATGGGCGTGGAATCAGCATTTTAAACGGATCATTGTTGAAGGAGATTCCTTAATAGGAATTCAGCTGGTTAGAGAGGGATGCACTACTTCTCATCCTTGTTTTGTTTTGGTTTCCAGGATCAGAATGCTGTTGTTGAAGGACTGGTTTGTAGAGATTGAGCATGTATATAGGGAAGCAAATCAGGTAGCTAACTGGTTGGCTGTGTCTGGTAATACTGGTGGCTGGGATACCCAGTGGTATGAGCGAGTGCCTTCTGGGTGTGAGGAGTTGTTTGATGAGGATGTTAAGGGTATTATGGTGCCCATAATTGTCTGTCTGTAGTCTGTTTTCTTTCCTATGTATACGAAAAAAAGAATAATAATTAATATTTGCATAAATTTATACCCAACACACTTTTTATATACTTTCATGCAAACCTCGATTACTTTTATAATCACTTTTGGGTAAGTATTTTTTTCCCTTTTATATTTTAGAATTTAGTGTTTATTATGTTATAAGAGATAAATTTATTTCTTACACATACATAAATATGTGCGGGACTCATATTGTTTCTCTCTCTCTCTCTCTCTTTTTCTTACATAGCTCCATACATTTTTATATGTGTAAAAAAATAAATTTATCTTATATACACTTTTATTTGTTAATGTTGCCCGTTAATGTTGCCAGAGGTGCCAAGCTAAAATGCTTGAGCCAATACGTTTTTTTCTTCCTAGAAGTTGTCAGAAGAAACTCGAAAAAAACACATTTCTAAGATATTTTTGGGCAAAAGAATTACCCGGTAAAAGTTGATTGGATAAGTTTTTTCAAACTAATGCAACCAAACACATCAATGATACTGACGGAACTCGTGTCATGTCAACGTCACGTAGGCAATCCCGTTATTATAAAATTTCGGAAAGTCATAACTTTTGACTCGGATATCCAAATTAGATATTTTGTTATTTTATATAACTTTTCGATATCTACGCAATGACTCCTCATTTGACATATTTTATCTCTCACAAACATAATTCAAATTTGTAACGATGGTACCACAATCACAATAGCGTTTAAATCCAAAAGATGGCACGTGCGTCAGCTCATGGTGTTGGTTCAGAAAAAACTCAAGATCTTATGGATTTAAATGATCTTGTAATTGTGAAACTATTGTTGCAAATTCAAACTATGTTTGTGGGAGATAAAATATATCAAATGAGGTGTCATTATGTAGATCTTGAAAAGTTATGTGAAATAAAAAAAAAACTTCTAATTTGAATACCAGAGTCAAAAGTTATGATCTTTTGAAGTTTTATGGTAATGAGACTGCCTATATGACGCTGACATAGCACGGGTTCTATCAATATCATTGATGGGACTAGTACCGTCAATACCAGTGACGTATTTGGCTGCATTAGTCTAATTTTTTTTTATCTAATCAGCTTTAATTGGACAGTTCTTTTGCTCAAAAATTCTAGAATGGTGTTTTAGCCCATGGTAGTTAAAATCAGGATTTTAGCTAAAATTGGAAGGGGGATAAAAATCGTAAAACATAAAATTCTAATATAAAAAAATCATAAAAAATCGTAAAAACGTAAAAAAAAACGTTTGGAATTTTGATAAAATTATTTTGATTAAAAAAATCATAAAAGCACAAATTAAAATTAAAATTTTAACTACCGTACTTCACTCAACAAACTCGAAAGAACGAAAATAAAGATAACTTTGTTAGGTTGTATAATAAACCTTGGAACACCGACAAAAATGTCACTGTACACCAAGTTTTTTACCTAAATGCCATGCGAACAGTATTATTTTCCAATCTGTCCCGGGAGCAAGTTCGCTACCCGGTCGAACTCGGTTTGCTGATGTGTCACATTTCTAGTGGATAATGTAAAACTATTTGTGTCTCATGTGTAACGTGTGTCAATCGGTTTAATTAATAATAAAAGAGGCTTTATGGTAATTGACGTTTTGCATTAATGGTAATTGACGTTTTAACGTTTTGCATTAATGGTGATTGACGTTTTGACTATCAAGGGAAGTTTTATAAAGGAGTAACTGGTGACAGGTTCAGTTACGTTCAGAGAAAAGAGATTTTCTGATAAAAGGTGGTTTACAGAAATGCTCTCCATCATTGTCTACCCAGAAGAGTTGTATCAAATTCCTGTCAAAGAAGATACAAGAATAGTGAAGGGTTAAGACTCTGAGAAAGGATTTCACCATCAAAGTTCTTCCGCACTAATGGAGAAAGGTACACTCTTATGTGAAACTCATAAATTCTAAAGATCCTGTATCATGTTCTTAACTATTACTGTTGAACATGAATCATGAATTACTGATTAAATTGCTTACATGTGGTATCAGAGCATGTGTTTAAGAATTTATGTTTTTTCCATGTATGATTATAAATGGATTCTTGATTTGGAAATGTTAGGGTTCTTTGCAAATTACCGATTCTGATTTGCAAATCATATCTTATTTTATTTCCAAATTCACGATTTCCAAATTACCGATTTGCAAAGTTTTATCTTTGGAATTCGATTCTTATAAAAGTCAAACGGTTATATGAGAATTTCCATAAAATGAAAACCACCGTTTGGTATTTTGAAGCAAGGTACTCTGTGAATTTTTAAACGTAAATTACTTCTCGGTTTTTGATCAATTCACAAAAGGACGAAACGAATGCATATTTATGGCTTCTTGTATGAATGATATTGTATGTGCATATTAAGCAAGTCGCCGATTTGTGTTGAACCGAGTTGCAAGTTGTTTTCTTTTCACAATGTCTTCTCGATTTTCGTGCTTAATGGACAAAGTTGAAACTTTTATGAATTATTGAAAAACAAGAGAGCCTTTCAATTGATTTGAATGAAATATAACCACCATACGGTTTTTTAAGAAATAAAATTGAAAGATAAAAGCCATGTCAAATTCAGTCACGTAAGCTAATCCCATCCTTACGGTTTTCATATTGATTTAAATGATTATGTGATGTGGTTGGATTAAAATTAAATGTGAAAATTTAATCCTATTATTGTTTATGAAATATCAAAGTTTTGAAATTAATTATGGTAGATTTGTTAGTCACCAAAGTGGCCAAATCTTGAAGAGTTATTTTAATTTCAAATATCATGAATTTTATTTCAATTACCATGACTGTGATGCTATGAAGAGTATGAAATAATTTTCTGGTTGTGGTATATTGAAGTTCATTATTATAGAACAGTTAGGGATCAACCCAAAGGTTGATTATTTGTTTTATAAAATGAACATGGATGTTGGTATTGTTGGCATATTTTCTCACATTTGGACATCCAAAGATGACAAATATTTATGATAGGGGTATGCATCATTGCCAAATTATGCGAAATTTATATAGCATCATTATAGTTAATGTTGTATGTTAATGGATCCCCAAAGGCGAACATTGATATGCATTGAAGTTAGTATAGTTGAATCTGTGAAGTATGTTAGTATGTGACATGTATGACTCAAAGCATTAATGTTTAAATATTATTCCTTGCAGTACCTGTTGCTACACATTCCATGTTCTCAACTGTTACAGTTTTTAATGGGCTGAACTTCTCTGAATGGAAAGAGCAAATCCAATTTTACCTTGGGGTAATGGATATGGATATGGCTCTTAGAGAAGAGGAACCTGGTGCTATTACTGATGAAAGCACTGAGGATGAAAGGGACCATTTTAAGAACTGGGAAAGATCCAACAGATTAAGTTTGATGTACATGAAAATGAGCATAGCAAGCAACATTAAGTCAGCTCTTCCACAAACTGAAAGTGCCATCGAAATGATGAAACTTGTGGAAGAGCGCTCCCAAACCGCTGATAAGTCTCTTGCTGGGACACTTATGAGTACACTGACCACCATGAAGTTTGATGGTTCGCGTACTATGCATGAGCATGTTATTGAAATGACAAGCATTGCGGCAAAATTGAAAGCATTGGGAATGGATGTGGATGAGAACTTCCTGGTGCAGTTCGTATTGAACTCATTACCGTCTGAGTATGGTCCTTTCCAAATGAACTATAATACCATGAAAGACAAATGGAATGTGCATGAATTGCACAGTATGTTAGTTCAGGAGGAAACCAGACTTAAGAATCAGGGAGCTCATTCTATCAATTATGTAAAGCATCAAGGAGCTGAAAAGAATAAAGGAAAGAAGCATGAGAAGAAAGGAGGAGGAGGAGGACCCCTTAAAGTGAATGAGGCCTCTTCTTCTAAAATCCACAAAAAGGAAAGTAATGCAAAGATGAGGTGCCATTTCTGTAAAAAGGAAGGGCATTTCAAAAAGGATTGCCTGAAACGTAAGGCTTGGTTCGAAAAGAAAGGTAAGCCTAGTGCTTATGTATGTTATGAATCAAACCTGGCTGAAGTTCCTTATAATACTTGGTGGATTGATTCTGGTTGTACTACTCATGTTTCTAATACAATGCAGGGATTTCTTATGACCCAAACCACAAGGCCAAATGAAAAGTTTGTCCTTATGGGCAATAGAGTGAAAGTTCCGGTGGAAGCTGTTGGGACGTACCGTTTAATTCTCGACAGTGGATTTCATTTGGATTTACGTGAAACTCTTTATGTACCTAGTATATCTAGGAATTTAGTTTCAATTTCCAAACTTGATGTTGCTGGATACTCTTTTAAATTTGGTAGTGGTAGTTTCAGTTTGTACAAGCACAATCATTTGATTGGTAATGGTACTTTATGTGATGGATTATATAAATTATGTCTTGATAATCTTTATGCTGAAACACTTATGACTCTGCATCATAATGTTGGTACTAAACGTGCCTTAATTAATGAATGTTCTGCTTACTTGTGGCACAAACGTTTGGGACACATTTCCAAAGAAAGGATGAAAAGATTGGTAAATAATGAAATCCTTCCGGATTTAGACTTTACTGATTTAAATATTTGTGTGGATTGTATTAAAGGAAAACAAACAAAACACACAAAGAAA
Source organism: Gastrolobium bilobum (assembly GCF_033153095.1). Lineage (NCBI taxonomy): Eukaryota > Viridiplantae > Streptophyta > Magnoliopsida > Fabales > Fabaceae > Gastrolobium > Gastrolobium bilobum. The sequence continues at coordinate 721 of NW_026897280.1, read as the reverse complement.
GGAGCCACAAGGAGCACTCAGCTTCTTGAAATTATACACACTGATGTATGTGGTCCGTTTGATGTTAATGCTTTCAATAAAGAAAAATATTTTATCACTTTCATTGATGATTATTCACGTTATGGTTATGTCTATTTGCTGCATGATAAGTCTCAAGCTGCAAATGCTTTGGAGATTTATATTAATGAAGTTGAAAGGCAATTAGACAGAAAGGTGAAGATTGTCAGGTCTGATAGGGGTGGTGAATATTATGGAAGGTATGATGAAAGTGGACAACATCCGGGCCCATTTGCTAAATTTCTGGAAAAGCGTGGTATTTGTGCTCAATACACAATGCCCGGTACACCGCAACAGAATGGTGTATCAGAAAGGCGTAATAGGACCTTACTGGATATGGTTAGGAGTATGTTAAGTAATTCTTCTTTACCTGTTTCATTGTGGACTTATGCTCTAAAAACTGCCATGTACGTATTGAATAGGGTTTTGAACTTTGGACTGGAAGGAAACCTAGTATAAGACACCTGCATGTTTGGGGTTGTCAGGCAGAGATTAGATACTACAATCCGCAAGAAAAGAAACTGGATGCAAGGACAATCAGTGGTTATTTCATTGGTTATCCAGAAAAATCGAAAGGGTATAGATTTTACTGTCCTTATCATACTACAAGGATTATTGAATCTGGAAATGCAAGGTTCATTGAGAATGGTGAAGTTAGTGGGAG